>NC_057809.1:558212683-558481812 GCF_018294505.1 Triticum aestivum | reverse complement strand
TGGATAGCAGTTCCTTACCCCCCCCCCCCCTCGTCCTTGAGGGAAATATCTTAGTCTTTGGATCCTTCAGATTCTTCATAGTGATAATATGATAATAATCCCGAGTGACTCAACAAATATAGCTATGCTCCCCGGCAACGGCGCTAGAAAAAGGTCTTGATAACCCACAAGTATAGGGGATTGCAACAGTTTTCGAGGGTAGAGTATTCAACCCAAATTTATAGATTCGACACAAGGGGATCCAAAGAATATTTGAAGGTATTAGCAACTGAGTTGCCAATTCGACCACACCTGGAGATTAATTATCTGCAGCAAAGTGACCGGTAGCAAAGTAGTTTGATAGTTTTGATAATAGTGACACCAGCAATGGTAATAGTAATAGTGATAGCAGTAATTTGTAGCAAGTGTAACAGTGATGATAGAAATAGTAACTTAGCAGAAACAATATAAGATAAATTCGTAGGCATTGAATCGGTGACTTGTCGGATGATATTCATCATGAGATAGTTATAACCTAGGGCGATACGGCACTAGCTCCAGTTCATCGATATAATGTAGGCATGTATTCCGTAAATAGTCATACGTGCTTTATTAAAAGAACTTGCATGACATCTTTTGTCCTACCCTCCCATGGCAGCGGGGTCCATATTGGAAACTAAGGGATATTAAGGCCTCCTTTTAATAGAGAACCGGAACAAAGCATTAACACATAGTGAATAAATGAATTCCTCAAACTACGATCATCACCGGGAGTGGGCCCGGTTGTTGTCACTCCGGGGTTGCCGGATCATAACCATAGTAGGTGACTATAACTTGCAAGATCGGATCTAAAACATGGATATAATTATGATAACATAAACGGTTCAGATCTGAAATCATGGCACCTGGCCCCAAAGTGACAAGCATTAAGCATGGCAAAGTCATAGCAACATCAATCTAAGAATATAGTGGATATTAGGGATCAGGCCCTACTAAACTAACTCGATTACATGATGAATCTCATCCAACTCCTCACCGACCAGCGAGCCTACAAAGGAATCACTCACTCTCGGTGGGGAGCATCATGGAATTGGTAATGGAGATTGGTTGATGATGACGAAGAACGAAGATCCCCCTCTCCGGAGCCCCAAAACGGACTCTAGATCTGCCCTCCCGAGGAAGAACAGGGCTTGGTGGCAGCTCCATCTCGTGGATCGCGATAATTCTTTCTCCCTGATTTTTTCTGGAAATATGTGATTTTATAGTATCAGGGGGTCGTTAGCGGGGCCACCAGGTGGGTACAACCCACCTAGGCGCGCCAGGAGAGGGGGCGCGCCCTAGTGGGTTGTGCCCACCCAGGGGCCCCTCTCTAGTGGGTCTTGGCTCCAGTAATTCATATTATTGATATAAAAAATCCACAAAAAGTTTCGTTCCATTCCGAGAACTTTTACTTCTGCACAAAAACAACACCATGGTTGTTCTGCTGAAAACAGCGTCAGTCCGGGGTTAGTTTCATTCAAATCATGCAAATTGGAGTCCAAAACAATAGGAAAAGCGTGAGAAAGAGTAGATATGTTGGAGATGTATCAGTGGTCTTCGCCTGCCAAAGACTCTGGTGGTGACGCTACTGTGGGCTCTGCGGTGACCTCCGTCCTACTGGCCTTGGTCTCGTTGCACCTACAAGGAAACCTTTGCCTGATGCCTCGGGACTCCTCGCCTGCGCCTGCCTCTTTAGCACTGAAGAGGGAACTGGTACACTGTGCCCGCTGGCGCCCGCCTAGCCTTGGTCGTCATGGCTCACGTCACGTGAACCTCGCGAGGTGCCCTTTGCATAGATATCTTCGCTCCTCGGGAGCCAGCCTAGTGAGGCTGCCCCCAGGAAGGTCTTGGTGTCGTCCTCCTCACGAGGGTCTTGAGTGGTTGTTACTGACAATGGGTCGTACCAGGCTGCTAGTGGAGTCCTGTCGTGGGCCGCAGGCAGGCAAGTCTGGGTACCCCCGTTCCCAGGACACCGACAGGCCCAACATGAGTCTACAAGAATAAAGTTGCATAGTAGACATCGGGCACGACCAGGCATTCCGGGCCCTGATGCATCTTGAACTACGTCAGTATTTCCTCAAAGAGGAAGGGATAATGCAGCACAACTACGGTAGGTATTTCCCTCAGTGATGAGACCAAGGTTATCAAACCCGTAGGAGAACCAAGCAACACTATGTCAATGGTACCTACACACAAAGAACAAATACTTGCAACCCAACGCGTAAGAGGGGTTGTCAATCCCTCCCGGGTAAAAGATAGATTTGTTTTGTAGTAGATTGGATAAATAGATCTCGCAATAAAGCAAAATAAATTAAATAAAGGAAAAGTGCAGAAAGGTATTTTTAGTTTTTTTTTTTGAATAATAGACCTGAAAATAAAAGCGAATAAAAAGAGATCTCGAAGGCAAATATGATAAAGAATAGACCCGGGGGCCGTAGATTTCACTAGTGGCTTCTCTCGAGAAAAATAGCATACGGTGGGTAAACAAATTACTGTTGGGAAATTGTTAGAACTTCAAATAATTATGACAATATCGAGACAATGATCATTATATAGGCATCACGTCCAAGATTAATAGACCGACTCTTGCCTGCATCTACTACTATTACTCCACACATCGCCTGCTGTCCAGCATGCATCTAGTGTATTAAGTTCAGGGAGAAACGGAGTGCTGCAATAAGAATGATGACATGATGTAGACAAGATCTATTCATGTAGGAATAGACCCCATCTTGTTATCCTTAATAGCAACGATACATAAGTGTCGGTTCCCCTTCTGTCACTGGGATCAAGCACCGTAAGACCGAACCCATCACAAAGCACCTCTTCCCATGGCAAGAAAAATCGATCTAGTTGGCACTAAACCAAAGATTCGAAGAAGAAATATGAGGCTATAAGTAATCATGCATATAATAGATCAAAGAAACTCAAATAACTTTCATGGATAAAAACATATATCTGATCATAAACTCAAAGTTCATCGGATCCGAACAAAGACACCAAAAAAAGAGTTACATCAAATAGATCTCCAAGAGACCATTTTATTGAGAATCCAGAGAGAGAGAGAGAGAGAGAGAGAGGAAGCCATCTAGCTACTAACTACGGACCCGAAGGCTACAATGAACTACTCACGCATCATCGGAGAGGCACCAATGAGGATGATGAACCCCTCCGTGATGGTGTCTAGATTGGATCTGGTGTTTCTAGAACTTGCGTCTACTGGAATTGTGTTTCGTCGACTCCCTTGGGTTTTTTGGATTTTCAGGGTATTTATAGAGCAAACAGGTGGTGCGGGAGGCCACCGAGGTGGGCACAACCCCAAGGGCGCGCCTGCCCCCCCCCCATGCGCGCCCTGGTGGATTGTGCCCCCTCGGGGCACCCCTCTTGTACTTCTTCGACCCAAGTTGTTCCTTCTGGTCCATAAAAAATCTCCAAAAAGTTTCGCTGCATTTGGACTCCGTTTGGTATTGATTTTCTGCGAAGTAAAAAACAAGCAAAAAACATCAACTAGCACTGGGCACTATGTCAATAGGTTAGTCCCAAAAAATGATATAAAGTTGCTATAAAATGATTGTAAAACATCCAATAATGATAATATAACATCATGGAACAAGCAAAAATTATAGATACGTTGGAGACGTATCAGGCCCTTGCCATAAGTCCACGAGACGGGGCGACTGAGGTCACATGATTGTGAGTCTCTACTCGTTACCGCATGTTCCCAAGACCCTAATGGTTTGGATATGTGATCCGAGTAGGCCTCTGGCCTTTTTTACACTGAGCACCACGCGGGAATAAGTATGGGCACTATGCGTCGTATGTATCAGCCGAAAGCTCTTCGGACGTCAGCGATTGAGCGACATGTGCCCGGGTGGCCCGTGTAAGCACCTGCCTTGTATAAGGAGGTTGCGAGGACTGATCTCGGCCGTCCATGCAACGTGCAAGAGTGCAAAGGGCGATGGGACCAAGACCCCTGCGCGCTTAGGACGTAGACCCGTGGAACCTAGGTAGGACTACAACCTGTTGATCAGCCGAGGCTGGTCATGACCTGATGGTGTGTCCGGCCGGAGTTGATCGATGCACCCCTGCAGGGAAGTTTAATCTATTCGAATAGTCGTGTCCACGATAACGGACGCTCGGAGTTGTATCCCGATCGATACAACTAGAACTGGATACTAGATGCTGAGGCATGTATTGGATATGATGGCTCCGGGATTGCTTTCTCGCGGGGAGTCGAGAAAGGATGTCTGGGCGCTAATGCTACAACATACATGTTGATAATAGTATGCTATTTTGTACTCTTCTAAATGCTGCAAGATGCTAGTCTTCGATAGGCTAGACCTTCCCTCTATTCTGGCAATTTTGCAGTTCAGTCCAAACATATAGCCTCATTCCTTTGACACTAATGCATACTTAGCACAATTTTGATGTAAGTCTTGCGAGTACTTTGGATGAGTACTCACAGTTGCTTTGCTACATCTTTTCCCCCATACCCATTTGCGGCGATCAGATGATGGATCCCAGGAGCCAGTTGCCACCACCGATGACTACTACTACCCCCGATGGAGCCTACTACTACGTGGAGACCGCCGACGACCAGGAGTAGTTAGGAGGCACCCAGGCAGGAGGCCTTGCCTTTTCGATTGTTGTTGCTTTTGTGCTAGCCTTCTTAAGGAAAACTTGTTTAACTTATGTTTGTACTCTCTTTTTTGCGTGAAGCTCATGTTTGTACTCAGATATTGTTGCTTCTGACTCTTGTGTATTCTAGCCCTTGAGCCCCCTGAGGTGTAATATAAAGCTTGTATTTTTTTAATCTGTGTCTAGAGTTGTGTTGTGATATCTTTCCGTAAGTCGTTGATTTTGATCGTACACATTTACGTGTATGATTAGTGTACGATTGAATCAGGGCTGTCACACGCGTGCAGCTACCCAATGATCTCATGGAGCATATGTGGACCCATAATGGAAACCGAGTGTAGTGTTTGAATTGCACACTTCAGATAAATTTTATGTTTGAACTATGTATTTGAAGTATGAACTATGTTTGAATTTTGAAACTACTCAAATCCCTTGTGATATTCACGTGCTTTGCCGGACATGTATGGATTTGAAGATTTACATATAAGGAGCGTGGCATATGAGAAGTGTAGCTGTCTGGCATGACTTTTGAGGAACCATCTGGCGCTGTCCAAGAACGCATACGGGTGTGTCCACAGATGTTTAGGAGACCAGATTTACTAAGTACGGCTGTAGATGTTTTGAGTCACTGAATCTCTCTTATGTTGTATGAACCTCTCACCAGCCCTCCCTCGTCCTCATCCACTGTACTCTCTTCCTCCCCCAATTCCTCTTGGAGACTTGGAGTAATGAACTATCAATTGAAGATCTGGGTCATGACATGATGATTTAGTTCAAAAAAGCAAGACCAACATATGTAAATTTTATTAATAAAAATAATTATCTCAGAGTGCTATATTTATGATGTGATGGAATTTATTTACCAATTGTTGATAGATAAACACCAGGTCTCTCTTATTATTGAATTTAGGAACTTAGATCTAAAGGAATTTTTTAAGATACTAAGCTTCTTACTGAACATTTTTAAACCCGTGAATTGTTTTCTATTTCACATGCAATGTTTGAAATCTATAAATATATTTTAAATTCATGTTAGAATTTATTTTTAAAATTTATAACATTTTTTAATCCAGAGTTTTTAAAAATACATGAAGTACTTTTGATTTAGTGAACTTCTTACAAAAACATGATACCCGTTTTTCTCCTAAGCTAGCGGTGCAGTGGGCGAGTGGGCAGGGTGCGAAGCTGAACAAGCGAAAGCTTCATGTGCCGGCCGATGTGAATGTTATAGGGCCTGTTTGTATGGGATCCTCACTCTACTACACCTGGCCTGAAGTCTCCCTGAAAACTGCCTGAGACCTGTTTGGTTGCTGTCCATACGAACACAAAGTAGCCTGGCCTGGTGATGCCAGCGCCTTGCTTAGCCTGGCACATAACCCAGGCATGTTGGTTAGCCTGGTCCAGGCGTGGGAAATAGTTCGCCAGGGGGCTGCCTGGCAGCTAATTCGACTCCAATCATCTGAATCATGTGTGGGCCATGTCTCAAAAGTACTCCATGAGTATACTATTTAAGAATTGAGCTTTCTCCAGGCGTGGTCCGTAGCCATCCGCAACCAAACATGGTGTGCCTGGTGTCGGTGTCAAAACCGGCGGATCTCGGGTAGGGGGTCCTGAACTATGCGTCTAAGGCGGATGGTAACAGGAGGCAGGGGACACGATGTTTACCCAGGTTCAGGCCCTCTTGATGGAGGTAATACCCTACGTCCTGCTTGACTATTCTTGATGATATGAGTATTACAAGAGTTGATCTACCACGAGATCAAAGAGGCTAAACCCTAGAAGCTAGCCTATGGTATGATTGTATGTTGTCCTATAGACTAAAACCCTCCGGTTTATATAGACACCGGAGGGGGCTAGGGTTACACAAGGTCGGTTACAAAGGAGGAGATATACATATCTGTATTGCCTAGCTTGCCTTCCATGCCAAGTAGAGTCCCATCCGGACACAAGACGAAGTCTTCAATCTTGTATCTTCATAGTCCAACAGTCCGGCCAAAGGATATAGTCCGGCTGTCCGGAGACCCCCTAATCCAGGACTCCCTCAGTAGCCCCTGAACCAGGCTTCAATGACGATGAGTCCGGCGCGCAGTATTGTCTTCGGCATTGCAAGGCGGGTTTTCTTCAAATCTTGAATATCTGTTAAGTAGTGTCCGGCTCCCATAAATGTTGGACTTCTTGGCTTCTGTGCCCAATAAGGGCCATCTTCCACGCGTCGAGCGAATGCGAGGAGCCAGGGCGTTTTTACATTCACCCCCCTAGCCAGGTAAATAAATTGTCTATTAAAGGGATGGGGATTCTTAGATCCAATCCACACCATCCTCCCACGGCGAGAATCCATCGGAGCGTGCTCGGAAAAAATCCATTCCAACATGGCCGACCATCGCAGCTCCTCCTCCCGCCGCCGTAGCCCTAAGCCCAGTGATTGGGAGAGGTGTTCCGTCCCGCACAGTCGATTAGTAGAGCTGCAGACTCAGGGATTTCTCCCTCCAGCGTATATGGTCCCCGTTCGAGCCGGGCTCGCCACCTATAATGACGGGGAGCAAGCGGAGAGCTTCCCCAGCCCCTCTAAGGGGGAGCGGGTGTGACTTGTCCCTTACTTACTAAGGGGACTCAGATTTCCAATTCATCCGTTCCTCCGCGGGCTCCTGGAGTTTTACGGCTTCCAACTACATAATTTCACCCCTGCTTCCATATTACACATCACCGGCTATGTTGCCCTTTGCAAGCTATTTCTGGGCTGCGAGGCTCATTTCGAGCTGTGGAAAAGGTTATTTTACCTTGTGTCCCGCACATAGAAGGGGTCACTTTATCAAGTGGGCGGAGCCGAAATATGGCACATCGCCGAAACCGGATACCTGTCCGGTACTCCGAAGAAGACGTCCGAAGACTGGCCTTCAGAGTGGTTTTATATGGAGGATGTCCCCCTTCCAGACCCTGTTCAGCGGGGTCTTCCTGAGTTCAACAATGCTCCTTTGAAGAAACACCAAAGCTGGCGCCCACGGAGCCCCCAGGAGGAAGACAGCGGAGAAGTCCTTTACCTAATGAACCGGATTAAAGCGCTGGCTCAATCAGGATCGACAATAGTCGAGGTTATGTCAATATGCATAATGCGGGGAGTGCAGCCACTTCAATATCGAGGGCACCCCCTGTGGTGTTTTAACAGGGAAGATGATGCCACCTGCTGCGGGCGTAAGGGAGCGGACTCCGTTGCTGCTTTAGCAAAAAAATTGTCCGAGTTGTTCAAGGGAGAGGAAGAGGAGTTAATCCGTATCAAGCCACGTGATGGATTCTCCATGTACAACCCTCCAAGCTGGGTGAGTTGTACCTCTTTACTCCCATCCCTCCCGCATTCTTCGTCGTAGGTATTCACCTTGCCATTTTACGGCAGGAACTGCGAAAAGCTGTAAGGGAGGTCAACAGCCCACATCCACAACCAGAGGACCCTGGTCAGGTCCTTGGTCCCGGACCCGAAGAGGATCGGACATATTCGTGGAGCTGATAGACGGGCAATTCTATCAATTGAGCTGCGATGACGCCATGGTGGCCATAACGGCCGACTATCCCGGACTACTCCCTGCGTCGCACGTAAGAAAAACCAAAATCCCAACTCCAAAAATAGGATCCTCTTTTATACACTTCACCTACCGCACACATATGGTGTTCTACAGGGAAGGCATTTGGGATGCCGTGCCGAACCCGCAGCAACTTGCCATCAAGAGGCACCGAAGCCGGGTAGGCCAAAAAGGAAGGCGGTCAGGACGGAGACGCCGGCGCAGAGGTATGACACAAAACCTCGCTCCGTGGTTGTCGTCTTTCTCAAAATATAATGACGTCCATGTTTCTTTAATAGAAAGAACGCTCGCCGAACTATATCCTAAGAGGCTGCTAATCACGCATCCACCAGTCGGGCTCCAGGGCCGGACATAGAGGTGGAAGACAACATGGGGCGGATGCCGGATGCTCCTCCTACAGAGGATGCAGATAGACTATCCGCTACAAATTCAGAAGTGGAGAGCGCCATGAATCACAGGCGTCGCCGGGCCATACTCCGTGACGCTTGTTTCTCACCAGAGGCATTTGATGCCTTCAATTCCGTAGACGCGTACATCCGTGCTGCTCAAAATGGTCTAGCCAGAGCCATGGACCAGTATGTAAGGGATATACTGGTAAGCAAATCTGATGATTATATGAGACTTGAAACAGTTGACGCAACTGATTTAAGGATCATTATTTGTGCAGGTTCTTACGGAGAAGAATTCCCAATTGTCTCAAGAGCTAGACGAGTGCAAGGCCCAGCTGGAAGCCGCTGTTGCCGCATTGAAGGAGCCCAAAAAGGGTCCCCTGGTAACTCTTTTGTCTATTGCAAAGAATATGGGTACCAGATAGTATGCGACATGTATGCACACCTAACAATAGATGTTGCAGGTGGCCCCGGAGTGAATCCGGAGGCCGTGGAGGCGGATATGGCACGTGATGATCGACAGCGAAATGCTGGCGAGCGCGTGCTGACGCGAGTCATGTAGGATAAAAATGATCTCCAAGACGCCAATATCCGGCTGGGCGTGGAACTGAAGGATATGCGAGACCAGCTTGTGGACTCCGTGAAGGAGAATAAACGGCTTCGGCGCAGCATTTTTAGTAAGTGCTTGAACGAACTTTTTAAAGGAGTTCGGTGAAGAAGCCTGCTAACAGCGTTATGTCTGCAGGTATGCTAACGGGTCGTCCCGCGGAGGAGATGCCCGGGTCTTCGGGTGATCTTCTACCAAGGCTCTCACAACTGCACGAACAAGTTCGGCAGGTGATGCAGGGTATTGCCCAAGCCTTGTGGCCATCCGTGTCCCCGCCAGGAGGCATGGGGGAGCTTATAGAGAAGCTCAAGGGAGCATGGCGGCGCTTCCGATTATGGAAGATATCAACCTGCCGACAAGGTGCAAGGGAAGTCTGGGCTATGGTGAAGACACGATATACCAAGGCGGACCCAAACCACATGGCTGAGGTCGGACCTGTGGGGCCTGATGGGAAAGAGATCCCTGTCAGTTTAGTGTATGACCAAGTAGAATTAGCCGCAAAGTATTCCCAACAGGATTGTAGGCTAGACAGCCTATTGGATGGTATAGAGGAAGAATTTAATCAGTCTTAGTGACTGTGTACTTCAAGTGACATATGTAATATCCCTAGCCGGATTGTAAATCATTTGTCATGGCAGACCTTTTCGCTTCGACCTCTGGACCCGATAGTCCGGAGTGTATCCGAATACCCACTCAGTTATGTAAAAATTGGGGTATGCATGGAAACCAGGCGTAGCGGTCATAAGTTCTTGAACAGACAAGTACCCAACTAGCTATGTTATATTACATGGATAGTAAGAAACATCTTCCAGGGAGAATAGTTCCGTTAAGGGTTCCTTTCCCTGGGTATGCATGCCCTAATGTGCATGTCCGAACTACGAGACGCAGGCTAAAAACATCTGGGGGCGTGTAGTAAATTAAATGAAAGTCGTCTTTTATTCACCGACCGAATATTCCCTTAAGAACACTAGCTTTCGGCTTCACCCAGTCTGAGGTACACGTCCGGTTGACCGAGCAGTAACAATCGCAGAGGTGCTCCCCTTATGCCCTAGCCGAATTAACGGGAATTTAGGGCATAAATACAAGAGCCAGGCAACCCAGCTTGGCCAAAACTTAAGTCATATCGATGCATATAATGGCGAAAAAAGGTACATGCGGAATAATAACACATGTGCGGGGCATAAAGCCCGGAAAGATAATTAGATTAAGCTTCTGTATAAGAAGCCCCCAGGTATATTGAGCATGGTTAGCGCGTCAAGATTGTGTAACCAAGACACAAGTTTAGCCCTTTAGGGCCTTGAAGAGAAAAAGAGAGAGAGAGAGAGAGAGAGAGAGAGAGAGAGAGAGAGAGAGAGAGAAAACAGATGTGCAAAAAATTGACGGAGGTAAGGAGACGAACATAGAGTCCGGCGCTAGGCGTAGAATCTTCGGAGTCTGGCTGTGTTCCATGGGTTTGGCTCGAGTCAGTTATCCGATGCATCCCACAGACGGTATGCTCCGCCGGTCAGAACCTGGTCGATAATGAAGGGACCTTCCCATTTGGGCTTGGGCTTGTTCTTTTTCTTCTCCAGCAGGCGTAGAACCAGTTCGCCAACGTTATAGGTTTGGGCCCACACTTCTCTGCTTTGATACCTTCGAGCTTGTTGCTGATAGAATGCGAAACGGGCCTTTGCCACGTCGCGCTCCTCCTCCAGGGCATCCAAACTGTCCTGCCGATCGAGCTCGGCCTCTCTTTCTTCGTGCATGCACACTCGAGGTGAGTCATGAATTATGTCGCAAGGCAGCACCGCCGTGTATCCGGTAGTGCGGTTCGACGTGGTCTGCAGCCCCATAGTACAGAGTCGAGCTCCTCTACCCAATGAGTGCCTGATTCCTTTAAGGACCGCACTAATCTGGGTTTAATGTCGCTCATGATAAGACCATTCGCTCGTTCGACTTGACCATTAGTTTGCGGATGATAGACAGAAGCATAATCGAGCTTGATGCCCATGTTGCTGCACCAAAATGTCACCTCGTCGGTTGTAAAGTTCATGCCGTTGTCAGTGGTCATGCTGTGGGGGACGCCATAACGGTGTACAACCCCAGATATGAAGTCTATCACCAGTCCGGATTCAGCCGTTTTGACAGGTTTGGCTTCTATCCATTTGGTGAATTTATCCACCATGACCAGTAAGTATTTTTTTATGGGTTCCCCCTTTGAGGGGTCCGACCATATCAAGCCCCCAGACCGCAAAGGGCCAAATAATGGGGATTGTTTGGAGGGCGGTAGGTGGCATGTGGCTTTGGTTTGCAAAAAGCTGGCAACCGACACAATGTTGTACCAGATGTTGTGCATCTGCTCGGGCCATCGGCCAATAAAAACCTATACGGAAGGCCTTGCTTACAAGGGCCCGGGCTGTGGCGTGGTGGCCGGCGAGTCCGGCATGGATTTCTGCCAAAAGCTTCCGCCCTTCCTCTTCGGAGATGCACCTTTGAAGGACTCTGGTTGTGCTTTTCTTATAAAGCTCTCCCTCGTGGACCTTGTAGGCTTTAGATCGCCGCACTATGCAGCGTGCCTCATTTTGGTCCTTGGGTAGTTCCTGCCTAGTTAGGTAGGCCAGGAATGGTTCTGTCCACGGGGCGATGACGACCATTATCACGTGGGCTGAAGGTGTTATTTCGGTGGCAGAGCCTCCGATTGTGTCAGGGTGTTCGGTATCTGGGGTTGTGGCCGGGTCCGGACTATTTTTGCCAGTGTCCCCTTCCCATACCACGGATGGTTTAAAAAGTCTTTCCAGGAAGATGTTCGGTGGGACAGGGTCGCGTATAGCACCGATACGGGCGAGGATGTCCGCCGCGTGGTTGTTTTCCCGAGCCACATGGTGGAATTCAAGCCCCTCGAACCGAACTGACATTTTGAGGACGGCGTTGCGATATGCCGCCATTTTTGGATCCTTGGTGTCGAAGTCTCCATTTATTTGGGATATTGCAAGGTTCGAGTCCCCACGCACCTCTAGGCGTTGGATGCCCATGGAGACTGCGTAATAGGGCCTCGTATTCGGCTGCGTTATTGGAGTCTGTGTATAGTATTTGGACTACGTATTGCACTGTATCTCCAGTGGGGGACGTCAGGACGACGCCAGCCCCCAGACCAGCCAGCATTTTAGAGCCGTCGAAGTGCATGATCCAATTGGAGTATGTGCCGTACTCTTTAGGGAGTTCGGCTTCCGTCCATTCGGCGACGAAATCGGCCAATACTTGCGACTTAATGGCTCGCCGTGGTTTGTATGTTATGTCGAATGGGAGGAGCTCGATGGCCCATTTGGCAATCCGGCCCGTGGCATCGTGGTTGTTTATTATGTCATTGAGTGGTACTTTGGAGGCCACCGTGATTGAACACTCTTGAAAGTAGTGTTGTAATTTCCGGGATGCCATGAATACTGCGTATGCTATCTTTTGATAATGTGGGTACCGTGATTTGCATGGAGTGAGGACGGTGGATACATAATATACCGGCTTTTGAAGTGGGAATTTATGTCTGTCCATCTCTCGTTCGACGACGAGCACTGCGCTTACAACTTGATGAGTTGCCGCTATATATAATAACATTGGTTCGCCAACAGTTGGCGCGGCCAAGATTGGGTTGGTGGCCAGGATGGCTTTTATTTCTTCCAGTCCGGCCGTGGCTGCGTCCGTCCACTCGAAGTGTTTGGTGCGCCGAAGAAGGCGATAAAGGGGAAGTGCCTTTTCTCCTAATCGGGAGATAAAGCGGCTTAAGCCTCCACACATCCAGTCAATTTCTGGATTTGCTTGAGGTCAGTTGGGATAGCCAAGTGCGATAGAGCTCGGATTTTAGCCGGATTTGCTTCAATTCCTCTACTGGAGACGATGAATCCCAGGAGCTTTCCGGCGGGAACGCAGAAAACGCATTTTTCCGGACTGAGCTTAATGTCGTATGTTTGGAGATTGGTGAACGTGAGCCTCAAGTCGTCTATTAAAGAGTCGACGTGTCTGGTTTTAATGACCACATCGTCTACATATGCCTCCACAGTCTTGTCGATCTACTTTTCCAGACATGTCTGGATCATGCACTGATATGTTGTGCCAGCGTTTTTTAGCCCGAAGGGCATTGTGTTAAAACAGAAGGGGCCGTATGGCGTGATAAATGCCGTTGCGGCTTGATCAGACTCCGCCATCTCAATCTGGTGGTAGCCGGAGTATGCATCGAGGAAGCATAATGATTCGTGTCCTGCGGTAGCGTCGATGATTTGATCGATGCGAGGGAGTGAAAAGGGATCCTTTGGGCAAGCCTTATTAAGGTCTTTGAAGTCGATGCATAGGCACCAGGATTTGTCCTTCTTTGGTACCATCACCAGGTTTGCTAGCCAGTCCGGATGTTTTATTTCTTTAATAAATCCGGCCTCCAGTAGCTTGCCTAGCTCTTCTCCCATGGCTTGTCGCTTAGGTTCAGAGAAACGCCGAAGAGTCTGCTTGATCGACTTGAATCCTTTTAGGACATTAAGGCTATGCTCGGCCAATCTGCGTGGGATTCCTGGCATGTCTGAAGGATGCCAGGCGAATATGTCCCAATTCTCGTGCAGAAACTCCCGTAGTGCGGCATCTACAGCGGAGTTTAACTATGCCCCAATGGATGTTGTTTTTGTGGGGTCCGTTGGATGGACTTGGAATTTGACTATTTCGTTCGCTGGTTTAAAGGAGGTGGACTTGGATCTTTTGTCTAGTATCATGTCATCCCTGTCCACCATGGAGCGCAGCGCGGTTAACTCCTTCGCCACAAGGGCTTCGGATAATGTCTCGAGGGCTAGTGCGGCTATTTTGTTCTCAGCGCGGAGTGCTATGTCTAGATCACTAACTAGAGTGATGATTCCATTGGGTCCGGGCATTTTGAGCTTCATGTACCCGTAATGGGGTATGGCTTGAAAAAACGTGAATGCCTTTCGCCCTAGAAGGGTGTGGTATCCGCTACTAAATGGGGCCACTTGGAATGTAATTTCTTCGGACCTGTAATTCTCCGGAGTGCCGAATACCACATCAAGTGTGATTTTCCCAGCGCAACGTGCCTCCCGACTAAGGATGACTCCTCGGAAGGTCGTATTGCTTTGCTCAATACGGTTGCTGTCTATTTCCATTTTTGGCGAGTTTCCTCATAAATGAGGTTTAATACGCTGCCGCCGTCCATGAGCACCTTAGTGGGCCGAAAGCCGTCCACAATTGGACTGAGGACCAAAGCGACTGGTGCTCGAGCTTTTCGGAATTTAGGTTCGTCATTGGCATTGAAGGTGATAGCCGTGTCGCTCCATGGATTTATTGCTGCCACGTGGCAGACTTCGGCAAGGCTGCGGAGTGCTCGCTTACGCCTATTATTTGAGGCGAAGGTCTCGAAGACCGTTAATATTGTATTGTAATCCGTGGGAAGGTGCTCTGAGGTATTTTGGGTGAGGAGATCCTCACTGCTTTTGGCCACCTGCCGGAGTACCCAAGATGCTCTAAGGCCGTGTGTTGATATGGTATCCGCTGTACTATGGATTTTGTAGGGCCTGTTAAGCCATCCCTCCAATACGGTTCCACGCCCTGTAGTGGGCTTTTGCTTCTTTATAATTGAGTCGGGCGACTTATGAGAGTGCACCCTTTTAGTCCGGACTGGGGGTTTTGTCAGAGCCGGATTATCCCAAAATTGCGTTTGGGTTTTTCAGGCACTTTCCATCGCACAGTATTTCCATACTATGGCCGCCAAGTCAGCGAAGTGTGCTATGTCACGGCGACTTATGGCGTTGAGGACTCCCTTGTCCGTGCAATTGTTGCAAAAGAACGAAATTGCGTCTTCCTCGCGACAGTCCTTGACCTTGTTCATTACAAGGAGGAATCTGGCCCAATAGTGATGTACTGTCTCTTGGGGCGCTTGCCTAATGTGGGAAAGATCATTTGTATCAGGGTGGGTGGGTGGATTTAAGTCCAGACCTTGACCCAATCTGTGATCCCGGGGCAGGGGAGTTTCCGATCTTGGAAGTTCGGGTTCCGGGATGTTGCCCTGTGGGTTCGGTATGCGGCCTGATTCTGGATTCAGGGTTAGGGCGGTGTCCTCCCGTGAGCGAGTATCCGGCTCGGGGAGCTCGGGAATCCAGACATAGTTCGTCCTCAGGATAGAGGGAGAATCGCCGCATTGCTCCCCCACCACCACTATCTGATGGGTCACCGACAGAGAGTTAATCTCCCTTTGGTCGGGTTTAAGCCCGATCCGATCGTAGTCCGTAGTGACTCCCAGAGCAGCGATGCGATCCAAGAGCTCGTTCAAAGAGGAGAGCTCCATTGGATCCATCTGCTCGGCGAATTTCGAGCCGATGTGGAGGCTATTTTCGATGACCCGAAAATTCATCGTCGGCGTCGCGGCCGAGCGGGTGGTCATGACGAAGCCGCCTACTCGGAGAGTTTGGCCTACAGCAAGGGCTCCCCCAGAGGTGATGTTATCCTTGACAACGAGGTGAGCCATCCTCCTTATGATGACGACACAGTGGAACTCTCAATGAAAGCACCAATGTCGGTGTCAAAACCGGCGGATCTCGGGTAGGGGGTCCCGAACTGTGCGTCTAAGGCGGATGGTAACAGGAGACAGGGGACATAATGTTTACCCAGGTTCGGGCCCTCTTGATGGAGGTAATACCCTACGTCCTGCTTGATTGTTCTTGATGATATGAGTATTACAAGAGTTGATCTACCACAAGATCAAAGAGGCTAAACCCTAGAAGCTAGCCTATGGTATGATCATATGTTGTCCTACGGACTAAAACCCTTCGATTTATATAGACAGCGGAGGGGGCTAGGGTTACACAAGGTCGGTTACAAAGGAGGAGATATACATATCCGTATTTCCTAGCTTGCCTTCCACGCCAAGTAGAGTCCCATCCGGACACGAGACGAAGTCTTCAATCTTGTATCTTTATAGTTCAACAGTCCGGCCAAAGGATATAGTCCGGCTGTCCGGAGACCCCCTAACCCAGGACTCCCTCACCTGGCCAGGCAATTTTTTCCAACTTTTCAGGCTATGTCCAGGCTTCACTTTGTGCCAGGCATAGATGCCAGGGTGAGAACCAAACAGGCCCATAATAACAATTCTACAGTTTCAACGTGGAATAAGAGCTTTCAAGGGGCTCACACAATCACCGCCCGTTGACATCGGGACATCGAAGCTAAAATGTTTAAGGACTCCACACCCACACACCTAACAACTCCACTATTCTCTCAGGACAAATATCATCTCCAACAGTAGCCCAACACAATGTACGAATGGAATAAAAACATCATCTGAACACAATTAAAAACCAAGCCAGCCTAGATAAAATAAAAACAAAACAATCGATCACAATGCCCCCATACTAGAGAAAAAAGCTTAATTAATCTATTAAGATGCTGAGCTCCCTATTTGGAGCTTCCTGGGCATCAGGGGCTATGGGAGCGCTATGGCCCCACCTGTAAGAATGTGTGTCATGGGCCAATCGATTTTCTTGGTTTGAGAAGGCATTGCCTAGTTTATTTCTATGTTTTTCATCAGTTTTAGTAGTTTCTGTTTTTTTCCTGCTTTTTTCTTTACTGTTTGTGTTCCCTCTCTTTTTATGTTTCATTTTGTTCACATGCTAATTCATGAATGTTTATTAAAATTCATGAACATTTCAAAGGACTTTGAACACTTTTTTAGAATTCATGATCATTTTTAATCAGTGAACATTTGTAAATTTGTGAAACTTTCAAAATATTGAACATTGTTTGAAATCCATGAATATTTTATAAATTCAAAAACATTTTTATAACTTTTATTTTTAATTCGCAACATTTTTTATATCCAAGATATTTTAAAATACATGATCTACTTTCGATTTAATGAACCTCTTAAAAATTATGACACCCTTTTTTGTTGAGCTAGCAGTGCGTCGAACCGGTTGAGAGGTGGGGGAGGGGGCAGAGAACCGAGCTGAGCAAGCGAGAGCTTCATGTGGCGGTCCATGTGAGTGCTATGACAACAATTCCACGGTTTCAATGTAACATAAGAGCATCGAAGGAGCTCACACAGGGAGCGACGCGCTAGATGGTGTTCATGTGATCTGGTCCTCGTAGACCCTAACCTCGTGGAGGCCTTGGCCGTTGCGTGGTCCAATACCATCATAGAGACCTCAGTCCGCCACCGGATCAGTGACCAACTCCTCAGAGTAGGGTTGGCCGACTCTGAGCGATCGTTCACAACAGCGAGCGGCGCAAGCTCTTTGTCCGACCGTCGACGCAAGGCGAAGGCCATCGAGCAATTACGCCGCGACCAATCATGGCTGTTGCGACGTCTAGTGGTCCTTTCGCCTCTAGAAGGACGACGAGTACAACTGCTTGAACACCGGCGTCCATGGAGACCGTGCCTACGAGGTCACCGTCTGGTTGCTCGCGTAGCTTTTTAATTTTAATTTCGATGTTGGAAGAAACTTTGTTAAATTTCGTCCCTTTTGATTGTAGATAATATATATCAATCAAAACATAACAAAATATTGTCTGGTTTAGCATAAATTTTCACAAGTTTTGGCGGGTCTGATAGTGGAGGGCTGCTAAATGAAAAGTGAGGGTTCCCCTCCCCGTCCTCGATCTCCAATTATAGCTGGCCAAATGAGCCGGTTTTTTCGGGCCGACCGTGAGCACGCGGGCACGACCCGCCTTGGGCCAGACACGACACGGGCTAAACGGGCCAGGCCCGGCACGCGGCACGCCTTGGGCCGTGCCTGAGCCTCGAGGCTGGGCACGCGGGCCGACACGACACGGCCCAATTAAGTTTTTTTATACATCTATATATGGCCTAACATGTAAAAATAGACTAAAAACGCTTAGTGCGTCAAATAATAGACTGAAAATATACAGCCCATCGTGCTAAACGGGCCAACATGCCGGCCCGTTTACTAACTGGGCCGTGCCTGGGCCTGAGGGCGCAGCACGTGGGCCGGCACGACACGGCCCATTTTTTTTGAGACAACACACGGCACGGCCCGTATAGTAATCGTGCTCTGGCGGGCCGTGCCAGACCAGGCACGATTACGATGGGCCGTGCCGGGCCGGCCCGTTTGGCCAGGTATGTCTCCAATCAAATCAAATCAAAGAAAAGAAAAGAAAAATCCCCAAGCACGCTCGTTCCCGGCATCGACGGCGCCGGTGCCGGCGATTCACGCCTGCGTCTCCCGCCGACCCGCCTCCGTACCACCACCACCAGCACCACCCACCTTTCCCCTGTCTACTTGACCAATCCCGTGTTCAACAGGCAATCTGATCTGGTTCCCCAAATTTTGTTGGTTGCCCTAGCCTGTTTCGTCCGACCTCAGTATCCAGATCCATGGCGCCCTCCGATTTCTCCTTCCACCCCTCCGCCCTGATGGGCTCAAACGCCGCCGGATCCACCTCCCGGTTCCCCGACTGGGCCCTGCTCTGCGAGGAGCCGCGTCTCTCGGAGCGCCGGAACGAGACCACCGCCGAGTGCGAGACCAGCGAGGGCCAATCCGTGGAGGTCTCCTTCTGGCTCGTCGACCCGCCCGGCGCCTCCTACTTCTCCTTCAACTGCCCCGGCCTCCACGCCTCCGCCTTCGACGACTATGCGCCGCCCTCCCTCGTCTGCGCCGGGGCCGCCTTCGTCCTCTTCAGCCTCACAATCAGGGGCTCCACCCACCACTTCGTCTACAAAGCCGCCCCCGCAGGGGAGCAGTCACTGCAACTGCTCCCGGACTCTCCAGTCCCCATAAGACGGCGGTTCGGCCTCTTGCCCCGCGGCGACGGCGAGCACTTCGCCGTGGCCTACCTCGACCGCCAGTGGATCTCCCAAGACGACGATTGGCGGTTTGATGCGCACGTCTATTCGTCCGAAACGCAGGAGTGGAGCAGCCACAGGTTGTCGTTGCAGCACTTATCCGAGTCTGACAAGCTCATGTGTTGTCACCATAGCTTGTACTACAGGCATATCGCCGTTGCAGGCTCACTGGGCTGGGTTGATCTCCTGCGTGGTGTCCTCCTCCTTGGGAACCTGTTTGACGGGGATCCTGTCATCGAATTCATCCCATTGCCCGAATCAAGGGTTAACTTTCTCGACAAGGATGGTCTTCCTTACCGTGCCTCGGAGTATTACTGCAACGTGGCCTGCTGTGATGATCTCCTCAAATTCATCGAGATAGAATTTGATGACCCTCTTGTCAGGACCAACCGTAAAGGTTGGAGAGCCAATGTGTGGAACAGGAAGATCTCTTGGAACAAGTGGGAGCTCTGCTCCACAGTTGATGTTGCTAAAATCTCAGTGGACCAAAGTTATTCTGTTTTATTGCCTCAGCTGCGGAGTGACGAGACCCAAAAACTGGACTTGCAGAAACTGATTTTCTATGCCCCAGTGCTGAGCACCCGCGATGACAATCTTTTTTACATGATGGCCAAGGTGAATGCTGAAGACGAGACTGCCTGGGCCATTGCAGTTGACATGGAATGTGCAGCTGTGGAAGCAATGGCCCCGATTACTCTTGGACAGGACCACTACCACATTGCAATGTTCTGTCCATGCGACCTCCCCAAGTACCTCAACATGACCCCAGGTGATTCTTCCATCTTTATCCCCCACGTGATTTAACTAGCAGTCTTATTTTTTGAATTCTTTCTTGTCTGCTTGTTATATGTGCTTAGGACAATGTTTCAGTATTGATGCTATGGACATTGGAGTGTTCGTGGTCAGTAACTTTAGCTGCTCTTCATTAATCTTAAAATCTAACTATGTTTTCCCATGTTTTGATTTATACATTTTGATGTGTTAGAAACATGCATGAAGCTGCAGCCCGTACTTTAAAAAATGTGCTCAAGTTTCATATCGTGGTCAGATGCAAGTATGCAAGATGAAATAGCTGCTGATATTGTCAAAGATAGTCGAGGTGTATCATGATTCATGAGGCCATTTTTTTGTTTTTTGTGGGATGATCCCATACCTAGTTAACTTTAGTCAGCACATAGCGCTTATGATAACTGAGGCTTGATGAACTGACTCATCTGTTCCTCCAACCAAACAGAAAAAACAACGATTTGTTGGTGCTATAATTCAAATCTGTTCCATGAACCAAATTAAAGTATCAACGGATATGGACAACCTCAAGTGGCTTATGCAGCATTAAATAAACAAATTATCTTGAAAATCCACTAATAACAGCAATCTGCTAGGGCGCGTCTTTTCATCTCATGTTGCTGGTTGTTTTGGCCATGTGTGATGACCAACCTGCGCGCATCCTCAGACACCATATTACCACTGCAGGATGGCCTTGCTATGCATGCTGTTTATGGCACACTGATATAATTCGTTAGAAGAAATGAGAGCAATCCAACGATGTATCCACCAAAAAATTGATCTATGATTTGCTAAGGAGGCAATAAAATTGCTCAATTGATAAGTTATATGTATTTCTTTCGCTGTCTTTTGTACCTAACTGTTCCTTTGTCCAAACTTTTGCAGGGGCAGACATGGATAATCCAGCGGACAAGTGCTCTAAGCGGTAATTCAAACTTTGCTAATTTTACTTGTTCCAGTTTTTTTTTTTTTTGCATGATGTCTTTTTAATTTATGCTGCTGCTTCTGTAGGATGCCTGTTGCCAGGTGGAGTGTGAAGCAGTGTGTGGTGCAAGTGCTGTGGACTCTAGACTGGCTTCGAGAACTTGGTAACTAATAAGTCTGACTTCTTGATATACGCTCTTTATTTGTCTTGGGTATAGTAGATGTGCAGCCAACATTCACCAAGTGCATGTCTGGACCGTTGATCTACAATTAATTTCTGAATATCTGCTGAATTTAATCTGCAGCATTACTCTAAATGCTTGCCCATGTCAAGTATAATATTCTTGTAAATTTTATATGATCTCACTCTTCATTTGGATGTTCTGTAAGTTGGTGAAAATCTTGAGCAAGTGCTGCCTGTGTGATAGCATTATTAGCTCCGGAGATATATGTTCTTGCAAATTGGCTGTCATGACCAGGACATTCACATCTGTATGGTCAATTGCAGATCAATGCTTGGAAATTGAGAGGTCAACTTACTACACATGCAGATTATTACTTCAGTTTTCTCCAGTATCATCTCTGCGTTCCAGTATCAGACCAGTAAGTTCTGTTATTGTATCCCACAGATATAGTCCAGGGCTTCATGTTATGAGTGTATCCTTATCTCTTTGCTAACCCTTTGTGGTCAAGTTTCTAGTTTTGTTTATGTAGGCAGATGTGCTAGCGTGTTTATAAAGCAATTGCTTGATTTCAAATTATGAGCTCTCAGCATTCTTGGGCAATTATTTATATTCATATTATGAATTCTTAATGTGACTGAATCCTAAGAAAATCATGATGTAGATGGTAAAATATGCTTCCCATAATGGTCAAGATGAAGCTGCATCAAAGGCTGTAGATTTTTGCCTAAGGTATATAGATGAGGAAACCAGGCATTTGTTTGTGAAATAAACTTACCTTTATATCTGATCATAATGTTTGCTGTTTACTAGAGCTTTGGAAGATTTTGATTTGGCTCTACACGGATCACCGAGTGATCCATCAGCATCTGTTGAAGCCATGCGTAGCAAAATCAGTGATGTCGTTCAAGCTTTGGACAAGTACAAGAAAATAAGTCACCTCTCTTCTTTATTATTGAAAGGAGCCCTTTACTGATCTTAATTTTATACTTGGTTCAATTGTTTCAGCGTCACGCAAATTGTGCCATCAACACTGATACCAAAAGAAAGGTTTCTTGGAGATGCCAGCGGCCAAAAAAGATCAAAGGCAACATTTGAAACTTGTGAGAAGCCAATCGAGACAAAGAATACAGCCCATGGGTGGCTGCAAGTGAGATTCAAGCCCATTCATCAGGAGAGGTATCAACGTCGCAGGAGATGGGGGAAAGCTAGCCGTGAACAACGAGCTGTGGTCGATGCAAAGGATACACCTGGCAAGTGGGAGCGAGGGAAATTCAAGCCCAGTAATTCTCGAAGGGGAAAGGCGGTGGTCCCGGGTGGCTGGTTGCTGCCTCTCTGCTTGCTGATATCGATGGTCGTGGTTATGTCATCTTCCCGCCGTTATGTAACGGAGCCGGTATCTTACTGATAGGGAATGTCTGTAGGAGCATAAGCTTATTGTATATGGAATGTTGAGTTATGGTTTCGGCCGTCGTTAATGTATGGACATGATGCTTATGTGAAGGTGCTGGTTGCTGCTACCTAGTAGACACCTAATTGTAGTACTACATACTCCGTATGTTGTACTAGCTATACTTGCTATACCTTCTTTGTAAGGGCATAGTTATCTCTATGGTGTTTTGGTGATTGATGACAATGCATTTGCGGACTAATCGGGTGCTTTGAGTTCTTTCAGATATTCATCCTTCGGCACGAAACGATTATTTCCCCTCGGCGCTCTACTCAAGACGGTGTAGCTTCCTTTGTGACTTTGTTGGTGGACTAAGTTTCGTAGTAGTCACCGTACTATCAAGAGGGGATCTGCTTCGGTATGGTTTGGGTGGAATCAACACGTACACGTTCTTCTCTCACCCACCGTTTCTTTCCGTCTCTCTGATGCTCCTCTTTTCTCCTCTATGCGTGTTTTCCTGGACCCAGCGGTAGTACCGCGGGCCACAGCGGTAGTACCGCTGAGACTCACTAAGCGGCAGTACCGCTCCTCGGAGCGGTAATACCGCTTTATGGTCTTAGCATCAGTACCGCTGCGGCTCCGTGTTCCTACCGCCTCGACTCGAGTGCGCATTTTCTCGTGTCGGGTTTTACGGCACTAGCTGCAGTATAGCGGTAGTACGGCTGAAGCTCAGCAAGCGGTAGTACCGCTGGATGGCCTCAGCCGCAGTACCGCCGTGGCTCCGTGCTCCTACCGCCTCGACTCGAGTGCGCATTTTCTCGTGTCGGGTTTTACGGTACTAGCTGCAGTAGTAGTGGCGGTAGTGCTGCTTGCGAGCGGTAGTACCGCCCTGCCTCCGCGGTAGTACCGCTCTGGGTCCCAGCCCCAGCCTCTTCTCTTCTAGCGCGGCAGTACCGCTGAGGTGGAGCGGTAGTACCGCTTATGAGCGGTAGTACCGCCCTGCTCCCGCGGTAGTACCGCTCTCTGCGGGGCTGAGTGGGGGGTAACGGTTGGATTGTTCCCCCCACTATAAAAGGGTGTCTTCTTCCCTCCTTTGACCTACCTCTTCCACCATTAAAGCTCCATTATTGCTCCAAACTCCATTTTCGTCCGATCTCACTCCCTAGCCAACCAAACTTGTTGATTTGCTCAGGAGTGGTTGAGAAGGCCCCGATCTACACTTCCGCCGAGAGATTTTTGATTCCCCCACTCATCCTTAGCGGATCTTGTTACTCTTGGGTGTTTGAGCATCCTAGACGGTTGAGGTCACCTCGGAGCCATATTCCATTGTGGTGAAGCTTCGTGGTCTTGTTGGGAGCCTTCGATTAAGTTGTGGAGTTTGCCCCAACCTTGTTTGTAAAGGTTCGGTCGCCGCCTTCAAGGGCACCAATAGTGGAATCACGGCATCTCGCATTGTGTGAGGGCGTGAGGAGAATACGGTGGCCCTAGTGGCTTCTTGGGGAGCATTGTGCCTCCACACCGCTCCAACGGAGACGTACTTCCCCTCAAAAGGAAGGAACTTCGGTAACACATCCTCGTCTTCACCGGATCCACTCTTGGTTATCTCTTACCTTTACTTGTGCAAGCTCTTTAGTGTTTGTTCCCTTGCTTGCTTGTGTGCTTGTTGTTGTTGCATCATATAGGTTGTTCACCTAGTTGCACATCTAGACAACCTACTTTGATGCAAAGATTAATTTGGTAAAGAAAAGCTAAAAATTGGTAGTTGCCTATTCACCCCCCCTCTAGTCAACCATATCGATCCTTTCATTCTTGCTGCTTGCGTGCATGAAGAAACTGGTGGCAGGTTATGCTCTTCTAAGTTAACTCCATTTAGAACCCCAGATCTCAATCCTGGTTGTACCCAGTAGGTGAATGAAGTATCAGTTGTTTTACTTGATTGCCATTTTTGCCTACACCGTTGCTTATTGTATCATAAGATGGAGTTGACTCATGTTTTGTTTCTGTAGGCTGTAAAATCAAGTTGAGGTATTGATAAGTATGTAAATGGCGCGTGTTTAAACCCATTTAAGCCCACTTATTGGCCTACCAGTTAAACAAGTTTCTTTTCATGACAAAATGAACTATCGAGCAACTAAACGGGCCTTGCGGCACCGTTTATCATGCCATTTACATCCCAGGTATTGAGATTGAGGTATAAAACCCGAGAGTATTCTGGTTGATGTAGACCCTGCTTGCTACTCCATCTGTCCTAAATTACTTGTCACTCAAATGAATGTATCTAACGCTAAGTGAGGCGAAGTGGAGATGGGGTGAAGAGCCAGGACCGACAACTACCATGTCATCGTCGGAGATCCGAAAAGTACCATGCTGTCTGGCGGGGTCTGGAAAAGAGTTGATGGGTGGCAGATGGGCGATTTTATTGGTAACGAAGAAGGAAGGGATGGCGACGTCTGGAAAGAGGGTTGGTGGGTGGTAGATGGGCGATTTTATTGGTACCAAAGAAGAAGGGGATGCTGGGGTCTCGAAAGAGGGTTGATGGGTGGCAGATGGGCGATTTTATTGGCACCGAAAGAGGGGGGGGGGTCAGCCATCAACTAGTTTTGAGTGTCTTTGTTTCAAAACAGTCATAATAACAAATAAAATATTTCAATATACATTGTATGGACTGAAATGAGTGAACGAGCACACCAAAACATATATTTAGGAAAAAAGTTAGAACATCTTATACTTATGAATCAAGGGAGTATATAAACTTCTGCTTCCTTCCGCTCACAAATATTTAGATATTTTAATATAAACTACTAATGCATACATACTAAAGTAGGTGAAGACACTAAAATTCGTTTATATACTCTCTCTGTTCCGAATTACTTGTCGCAGGTATGAATATATCTAGATGTATTTTAGTCTAAATACATTCGTTTCTGTGACAAATAATTTGAAACGGAAGAAGTACATCCGAATCAGAGAGTACTTTGTAACAGTGAATGGAGATGCATATTTGCTGCCCAAAATTATACGTAAAGAAAAGCGTTTACCACACTGAGCTTATAGTAGGAAAAAAAAAGAGGAAGGTAACCCAATCCCCCGCGGCCGTGCCCTAGCTCACCGCGCCGCGAAAATGCTCAACATACGGGCCGTTTTTACAGAATCACTCCTACGGACTGACCTGCCCCTCCCTAATTTGCCCCCCACTATACCTGGCCATTCCTCGGGCCGGGTCGGGCTTCGGACCAGGCCAACCAAAGCCTGACGCAAAAAACCCAGGCCCGAGCCCGGCCCGGCCCGGCCGTCGGGCCTAAAAATCGGGCCCGACCCCGGCCCATCACACTAAAAGCCCGTCGGGCCTCGGGCCACGGGCCGGGCCTTTTCCTTAAATGACGAAATCGACGGGCTCGGGCCCGGCCCGGGCTTCGGGCTCAAAACCTAGGCTCGAGCCCGACCCATGGACAAGGTTGGGTCGGGCCGGGTCGGGCCGACCGGGCCGGGCTGCCCATGGCCAGAACTACCCCCCACCCCTTGCATTTCCTGATGGGGTCTGCCTCCTCCAAATCAGTTCATGCCATCTCACCCTGCAACTTCTAATCCGTAAAGCTTGTCCGTAAGTCTAGCATCGCTGGTATACCTGGCCATACCTCGGGCCGAGCCGGGCTTCGGGACAGGCCTAGCCAAGCCCGACGCAAAAAACCCAGGCCCGGGCCCGGCCCGGCCCGGCCATCGGGGCTGTTTTCTGAGCCCAAGCCTGGCCCGAACACGTAAAAGCCCGCCGGGCTCCAGGCCAGCCCGACCTTTAGAAAAGTGCAAAAACGATGGGCCCAGGCCCGGCCCGACCCGGTCATCGGGCTCAAAATCTAGGCCCGAACCCGGCCCGGGAGCAGCGTCGGGCCGGGCTTCCCAGTATAATCGCTGGCCGCGCCGCCCTCGACCACTAGAGAGATCCATG
Source organism: Triticum aestivum (assembly GCF_018294505.1). Taxonomy (NCBI): domain Eukaryota; kingdom Viridiplantae; phylum Streptophyta; class Magnoliopsida; order Poales; family Poaceae; genus Triticum; species Triticum aestivum. The sequence goes on along the minus strand of NC_057809.1, from coordinate 558,455,543 downwards.
GCGTGGATCACCATCGCTTCCTTCAACCCCTCCTCCCTGACCGGGCCATACATCGCCGGCGGCGCCTCCCCACGCTCCTCCGCCTATCCCGACTGGGTCCTACTCCGCAAGACGGCGCGCATCTCGGCGTTCCGGAACGCGACCACCGCCGAGGGCCGCACGGCCGAGGGCCGAGCCGTCGAGGTGTCCTTCTGGCTCGTCGACCCGCCGGGCGTCTCCTACTTCTCCGTCCACTGCCCCGGCCTCCAAGAGGACGACTTCTCCGGCGAGCCCCAGGTCGTCTGCGCCGAGGCCGCCTTCGTCCTCTTCCGCGTCAGATTCAGCTTCCGCAGCGAGAGGCGGATCTCCACCCATCACTTCGTCTACACGGCCCGCGGCGCCGCGGGGCCGCCCTCACTGCAACTCCTCCCGGAGCCCCCCGGCGTCGAGGCCGTCAAATCCCACCAGCTTGGCCTCTTGCCGTGCGGCGGCGAGCGCTACGCGGTCGCCTTCCTCGATCGCAATTGGACTGCCCGAGGTGACGCCTGGCAGTGGCAGTTCGATGCCTACGTCTTCTCGTCAGAGACATGTTCCTGGAGCAAGAAGGAGGCCTCAATGGGCTTATCGGAGTCTGACGCCGCATTGTTGCGTCCCTATGCGACCTCCAAGCAGATCGCGGTCGGAGCAAGCGCGCTGGGCTGGGTTGATATCTCACGCGGCATTACTCTCCTCTGCAACCTGTTCGACGAGTGTCCTGTCGTAAAATACATCCCCTTCCCGGCGCCAGGGGTTTGCATCACACCCTACTACCGTCTCACTCGTCACTCGGCGCAATGCTTCCACGATGTCGCCTGCTATGACGGTCTGATCAAATTCGTCGAGATAGGCTTCGATGGACCTGACTGCATGATAAAGGGTAAAGGCTGGCGAGCCACCACATGGATCAGAAACATCTCTTGGGGAGGTTGGCGCAAGCACACCAGAGTTGATGTTGCTAACATCTCGGTTGACCCAAGATATTCTGCTCTGTTGCCTGAGCTGTGGAACCATGAGACCCATAAGCTAGAGCTGAAGAAACTGGTTTTCTTACTACCCACCCTGAGCGTGCGCAACGATGATCTTCTTCACATCATGGCCAAGGTGGGTGGGGAACATGACAAGGCCTGGGTCATCGCCGTTGACATGAAAAGTACGGTTGTGGAGGGACTAGCCCCGGTTTCGACCGGACGGTACTGCCCCAGTACAATGTTCTCCCCATGTGCCTTCCCCAGTTACCTCAACAACATGACCCAAGGTCTGGTTATTCTGCCTTCTTTCTCCTCATACCTCATGTCATGTGATTTGCTTACCATCAGGGCCGTACCCAAGAAAATGGAGACCCAGTGCGAAACCAAAAATTGGGCCCTCGTGTGTGTGTGTGTGTGTGCGCGCGCGGGGGGTGCTTTTGCGTGCGTGTGTTTGCATGCGTGCGTGCATGCGAGTGTGTCATGTTGGTGGTACAAATTTTGAAAGAATTGCATCTTACCAAGAAGCAATCTAAGTATTCAAAAGTACAACATTCTTTAGCAGAAACGTGCCATCCTTTCTATCATTCCTTGAGACAAAATCTTCAATTAATTGTTCATAAAAAACCTTTTCTAAAAACATAACATGGAAACAAAATGGGATGAAACAATCTTTGATTGATTTTGGAAGCACATCATCGCGCGACGGCGCATGTGGCTTCGGTAAGTCTGGATGTAGGGCATGCCCAGTTGCTCCTCCGGTTCTCCTCTTGATGAATAGGTGAACAAGCACTCTGGCCGGGCCTCCAACTCCAATCGACGCACCCAGATCGTAGGGGCGGCAACAAACATCAAAGGGTATCAGAAGAAGCAGAGTACTGAACCTTGTATCTGTTCATTGCAACAGCGGACGTATTCCATGCAAATCGCGACGAAATTAAACTGCTTAAGCGGCGATTTGAAGAACTGGGCTAAGCCGCTCGCGCTAGAAAAGAAAGAGAAAGAGAAGTGAAGAGAGAGAGAGAGAAAGCGGGGGCTTGCGTGAGTTTCGGCCATGTGGAGCAGGGCCTGGTGTAGAGTTAATTCTGCCACAGATTCAGTGGAGTATTATGCCTCATTATTAACCCAACTAAACCAGCACTAAGTAATAGTTTAACATAAAAAATTGGGGGCCCTGTTCCGTCGAACCTTCTGCACACGAGTCAGGTATGGGCCTGCTTACCATTATATCTTGTGAACTCTTGGTTGGTTAAGTCTTTACTTAGGACAACTATGTTTTAGGGGCTGTTTGTTTTGTGACTAACTTTGCCAAAGATTGCTACACCTAAGGTTAGGCAAGTTTGACCAACTTAGGTGAGTGTTTGATTTAAGCCACACCTTAGGCAAGTCACATTTGGGCCCCACATGGCATACACACAAAAAGTGTGGCAAGATTCCCTTAGGCTTGCCAACTTGTGGCTCTCATTTTAATGAACTAACCTTAGGCAAGTTTGGCAAAAATGTGTGGCTAAGTGTGGCAATGCTAGTCCTAGAACCAAACAGCCCCTAAGTTTTGACATTATTGGCATTAGACTGTTTGTGTTCATTACAATTTAGCTGTTCATCAAACTTGAAAATCATCAGCCAGTTCAGTAACCTTCATGAGTTAATGTTTCATGTTGTGGTTAGTTACCAGTATGCAAGGTGAAACAGCTGCTGATACTGTCAATGCAGAGAGTCAAGATGACTCAGGATCTTTGTGAGATGATTGGTACATTACTTCTTTTATTGGCATGGTGCTTATGCGATGTGAGGTGGTGATGAGCCAACTCGTTCTGTTCCTCAAATCAACCAGGGAAAATTTGCATTTTACTCTGAATTGCATATTTCAGAGACTGTCAGTTTGGTTCTTTTTTGGCAATTATTAGGAAACAAGCTGGAATATAACCATTCATGGTAGAGACTGTCTGCTTGGCATAGAGTCAAGATGCCTCATGATTTCTGTGGAATGATTAATTTGATAAATCCACTCCTCGAAATACTAGTTCTTTATGGGATTGATTTGGTTGTAATATACCACATCTTCAGGTGCAGACATGCATGCTTAGAGTTTTGATTCATGGCAGAGACTGTCCTCATGATTTCTGTGGAATGATTGGTACATGACTTCAATAATTAGTGTCATGCTTATGGGGTTCGAAGCCGTGATGTGCCAACTTGTTCCGTTTCTCTAATCAAACAGGGAGAACACATTTTAGTTTGCATTTTTCTCCCAGTTGCATTCGTTGGCAGACTGTCACTGTCATTTTTTTTTCCAATTAGGAAACAAGTCTGAAGAACCACTCGTTGGTTGTGATGGAGGAATCTTGGAAGAAGAGGAAATTCAAGCCGAGAACAGGATAAGAGGCAAGTCGCATTTCTTGTTCATGTTGATCTGCGTTTATGTTCCGTATTTACTTTGTTATCTATCTTATGCACTGTTTTTTTCGGTACCATTTATTTTAAATGATATGCTATCTCATGCCTACCATTGCATATTATGTAAAAAATATCCAGAGAACAAGCACTTTGAGATCCCCCCCTCTCATAAAAAAATGCCCCCTTGAGAAGTTGTATCATCTCTTTCCCCATCTTTTGTATATAACTCTTCCTTTGTCGAATAAATTGCAGGGCCTGAGATGGGCAACCCAGTGGACAATTACTTTAAGAGGTAACTCATGCATTGCTATCTTTACCTGTATTTGAATTTTCATTTGCATGACATCGTGTTGATTTCTGCTGCTGCTGTTGGCTGCCTATTGCCAGGATGAGTGCTTCACAGTGTGCTCTGCAAGTGCTGTTCACTCAACGCTGGTTCAGGGAACTTGGTAATTGATAAGTCCACTCCTGAACTACTACTTTTTTATGGGATTGATTTGGTTGTAATATACCACATCTTCAGGTTCAGATGTTTATGCTTCGAGTTTTGATTCCGAATTAATCTCCTTACTACCTCTGCACATGTCCTCCCAGTTTAATCTGCAGCATTACTGTAAATTCTTGTTCAAGTCAATAATAATATTGTTGGAATTTCTGTTAAGCAAGCATATCTGCTAAATTGTTAGAGAACAATTGTTTGCTTCTGCGTATATTGTAAATTGACTGTGATGACCAGAATATTCACATGTATTTGGTGTTTGGTCCTTTGCAGATGAATGGTTGGGTTCTCAGGGGTCAGCTTGTGATGCATGCTGCAAATCACTACCTTACTGGTGTCCAGCATCAGCTCTGTGTTTCGATATTGAGGCAGTAAGTTCTGTTTTGGTGACTTGCAGGCTTAATTAGTCCAGGCTTTCATGTTCTGAGTTCAAACTGTGCACACATATTTTCTTCCAGAGCTTCAAATTCTTTTTCGAAGTCTCTTGAAACTATGACACAGCCGTCGCTAGTGTATTTGTATTCCAGATTATGAACTTTGTAGTTACCTAAATCCTTTAAAAAAAACTTGGTCCAGGTGGTAAACTATGCTTCCTATAATGGTGAAGGAGAAGGTGCTTCCATGGCTGTAGATTCCTGCTTACGGTATGTATGTGTGTGTGTATACGAGGAAACTTTATGAACTTCACTTTGTTTGTGGGACTATTTAACGCCTCTTGCTTCCCCAGAGCTTTGGACGATTTCTATAAACTACTGAAGGAGTCACCTCTGAGTGATCCATCAACAACTGAAGCCATGAAGCGTCAAATCAGGGTTGCCCTTGGAGCTCTAGACAGGTACTACCACTCGAAATAGAAAATAAATAAATAAATCCGTCTCTACTTCAAAATCAGAAGAACCATGTACTGACCTTTTTCTTTTTCGCACTTTTATCCATCTTTTCAGCATCTTGGAATTTGTACCACTAAACCGTATGCCCAGGAGCATACAAAAGGTGCTTGTAGATGTTTGCCTGGAACAAAAAGAAAAAACACTAGTATGTGAACACTTGGAGAAGCCAGGCCATACAGAGGATGAATCTGACGAATGGCAGCAATGGGGATCAGACTCGGGGGACGAATCGGATGAATGGCAGCAAGGGTCATCCGACTCGGAGGATGAATCTGATGAATGGCAGCAAGTGGGACCCGACTCGGATGACTCTCTAGAGACTCGTGGGGAGAAGAAGCAGGCACAGGTTCTGGGTCGCCGGTCGGGGTACTCGTATTGGCTGTATTTTGTTGGCTGCGTATTGGTAGCGGTCGCCGCAAGAGCGTTGAGTCACCTCACTTTAATGTCATAGAGCCAGTATCTTGTTATTCTCTCTGTGACAGAAGAGTAATTATGTCAATCAAAAAAGAAAAGAAAAGAAAAGAAAAGAAAAGAGAGAGCATATTCTAGCTAGGAGCTCCTGTGCCGTGCATGTAAAAAGGTAGTGTTTTGGAAACTGGTGTTAAATGAAGGAGGTTTATATTGGTGGTGGTTAATGTATCAGCCTGATCCCTGGTGCCAGCTTTTGTTCTTGTTCCTTTTTCCTGAATCCGATAGATTTGCTGTTGAACCTGAAGGACATCTGCGGCTATATGTTGTATCTGCTTCTGGGCTCTCACAGGTTCAGATGGCACTGACAAGGTGTTGTGATCACTTTAAGCTGTTGAGCAAGTTAGAGCATCTCCAGCCGTTGGCCCCCCCAGGAGACATAAAAATCACACCCTGGGGACGAGCCGGCGATAGAATCGGCGCTAGGGGCGATTGGGCGTCCAGCGACGAGATTGCCCAATTTTCGGCCCATTTTCGGCAAATAAAAGGCCCCATATGGGCGATAATCGGCCCATATTTGGTGTGGTTCGCCGTGGCTCGGCGTTCAATTATGAACATAAGTTTTTTTTATTACAGAGTTCATTACAGAAAATCAAATAGTTCAACAACAAATAGTTTAATACAAATTATATTGTTCAACAAATAAAAACTCATATTTCATCACACGTCGAGTCCAGCGTCACCCTTGAGCCTTCAAAGGTGCTCCACCAGATCCTGCTGCAGTTGATGATGCACCTGTGGGACGGATCTCCTGACACATACTGAGGTAAGCAGTCCAGGTTACCGGTAGCTGGTGATCAACTTCGGCTAGAGGACCCTGCCTGTAGTATGGTTCAGTATCAAACACTGGCTCTTCCTGCTCGCTCTCAATGATCATGTTGTGCAAGATGACACAGCAAGTCATGATCTCTCACATTTGATCTTTCGACCAGGTCTGAGTAGGGTAGCGGACAACAACAAATCGAGATTGAAGCAAACCAAAAGCCCGCTCGACATCCTTCCCGCAAGCCTCTTGACACTTGGCAAAGTAGGACTTCTTGCCTCCTGGCACAACGTTTGAGATAGTCTTCACAAATGTAGACCATATCGGATAGATGCCATCAGCTAGGTAGTAGGTAGTACCGCTTGTTGTAGTGCCGCCCATTGACCTCGAAGTTCAACGGAGGAGAATGACTTTCAACAAGCTTGGCAAAGACAGGGGAGCACTGCAGCACGTTGATGTCATTGTGAGTTCCTGGCATACCAAAGGAGTGCCAAATCCAGAGGTCCTGTGTGGCCACCGCCTCAAGTGCCACATTGCAACCGCCTTTGGCGCCTTTGTACATCCCTGCCAAGCAAATGGGCAGTTCTTCCATTTCCAATGCATGCAGTCGATACTTCCAAGCATCCCAGGAAATCCTCTTGCTGCATTCTGTGCTAGGATCCGAGCAGTGTCTTCCGCGTTGGGGGTCCGCAAGTATTGTGGTCCAAACACTGCCATCACTGCCCGACAGAACTTGTAGAAATACTCAATACTGGTGGACTCGGCCATGCGCCCATAGTCGTCGAGTGAATCACCGGGAGCTCCATACGCAAGCGTCCTCATCACTGTCGTGCACTTCTGGATCGAGGTGAATCCAAGTTTGCCGGTGCAATCTTTCTTGCACTTGAAGTAGCTGTCGAACTCCCGGATGAAATTCACAATTCTGAGGAAAAGCTTTCGGCTCATCCGATAACGGCGCCGAAATGTTTTGTTGCCGTGCAGTGGAGCATCGGCAAAGTAGTCGGAGTAGAGCATGCAGTAGCCTTCGAGACGATGTCGGTTCTTTGCTTTCATCCGCCCTGGCGCCGAGCCACCTCGCCGCGGATTTTCATTGCTCGCCAGCAGCTGGGCGAGGGCGGTGAGCACCATGAGATGCTCTTCCTCCTGGACGCCGGCCTTGGCTTCCTCCTCCAGCAGCGCGGCGAGCACTTCCTCGTCATCCGAGTCCATCTCGCCGATGCAGGCAAATCACCGAACACCTTGCGCGCCGGCGGGCGTGTACTCGCCGCTAAATTGCCCCTCCGCGACCGGAAACGTCCAGCTGCTGGTGGAGGGGCTGTCTAGGTGAACCTCTGCTATTTTTCCGGCAGGGATTGGCTATCTAGCGGTGAAGGGCGGCGATCGGCGCTAGGATACAGCTAGTGGCGGCCGAGGGCGCGGGGGGTGGGAAGCGAGTCGACTTGACTTTTCACCTGACGGGGTGGGCAAGCCGTGTTTTCCCCTTGCGCCGGAGCCCCCGATCACCACCCCCAGTGCGCCGAGTTCGGCCTGCGAGCACCGGGCCCAAAAACGAACCGAACTGGCGCTTTTCGACGTCCTGGGGACGCGACTGGGTTTTTTTTTTTTACGCCAGCGTCGAAAAAGTGGCCTAAGGGCCTGTTGGGGACGCGGCTGGAGATGCTCTTAACGAAGTCTGAACCTCACCTGAGGCGCTGTCGAGGAGGATGGCGAAGCACTTGAACCCAAGCTGAAGATCCCGGTTTCAGGTTTGGTGAGCCCCCCACGTCCGATTCGATTCGACGCCAGGAAAATCAAGATCAAAGGTGTGCGGAGAGCTCAACGAGCGACTGTCGACCTTACCAAGTAGCACTAATGCTGCAGCACGCGCGCAGTGATCCGTGCATCCTCTCTCGCCGGGGCAATCAGGAGGGAGCGGCGGAAGAGCGACGCCATGGACCGGCGCTCCGTGGGACTTGGGAGTGGCTGCCGTCGACCGAGACGACGCCGTCCGGGTCGGGGACGTACGGCGGCCTCTCTGCTCTTGCACGTCCGCCCATGTGCTGCTGCGCTGAGACTGTTGTCAACCGGTCTGGCTGAGAGCAACTACCTGAATCCCCGAGGCAACACCCCGAGGCACTGTCTGTGATACTGCAGCCCGCACAAGACCCCGGCCGAGGCAACTACTTTCTCCATAACAACTCCATAGTTCAGATCTCAGAGTTCCATTCATCACTGCACTGCACTGCACTGCACAACCTGAATAATGTGTAAAGCTAACTGTCTGAATCTGCACAACCTGCACTACCAAAACGGTTGCAGACAAGGGCTGGATGGGACAGAGCAAGGACTGCAGTTGGTTGGTTGTGCCGACTTCTGAATCCAGGGTTCACCCCGTCTGCTGATGCTGCTTCTTGGACTTGGAGGGCAGTGAGTTGCAGCATACGGAGACTCGCAGCTCTGTACCACTTCTTTCACTCCGTCTTCTGCTTATAGTTGCAACGCGTAAAAGCTTCTACTGAGTTTCTAAGAGTGAACTGAAAACTGCACACCACTTCACCCAGGCCAGAAGCTTAAGCTTGAGTTGACATGGAACCCTTCTTCGTTGGCTGCGTTCATGTCAGAGATGTCTCGGCTAGTGCTGATGAGTAAAGTACAAGACAAAGGGATCTGTGAAACACAAACAAATTGCTAATTTGCAAAAAAAGAAAAAACTGAAATATTTTCGAAAATCAGGAACATCTTTTTGAAACAGGAACATTTTTTGAAATCCCAAGACAGAATTTGAAAACGCAAACATATTTTTTAAAATATGAAAACAAGAACATTTTTTGAAATTTGCGATTTTTTTGAAACTGAACAATTTTGAAACTAAAAAATGAGAACATGCACATTTTCTCAATTTTTTTGAACAAATTAAAAAAATGAGAACATTTTTTAAAATTCCTGAGCATTTTCTAATTCGTGAACAATATTTCAAAACACAGACGCTTTTTGAATTTGGAAGCAAATTTTGAAACATGAATATGTTTTGAATTCTTGAACAAATTTTGAAAACAGGAACATATTTCTTAAACCGAACATATTTTAGTTTGTGAACAAAATTTAAAAAGATGAACACTTTTTGAAAATAAGCGAACAATTTTTGAAATTCTAAACTTTTATGAAATTTCTGAAGAAAAATGTGAAAACAGGAACATTTTCTTAAAAAGGAACAACATCTGAATTTTTAACTTTCTAGAAAAAAAATTCTATAAACATTTGTTGAAAAAAAAGAGCAAGAAGAAAGAAAAAAAGACAGAAAAAAGAAAGAGAAAAAACGAAAAAGGAGAGAAAAATGAAAAATAAATATAAAAAGAAAAAACCGGTTCAGCAACCTTCTAGAAGGTTCCCAAAAGCGAAAAAACGGCTAGGAACAGTCATAGAAGGTTCCCAAAACCGCTATAGTTGGAACGCTTAACAGGCCAGCCCATGCGCGACCGTTTGCAGCAGAGAGCGGCAAATAGGGGTTTCCGGTAATTCTTGCTGTTTTTTTCTTTTCGAGGGATGGCATTCTTGCTGCTGCGAGGCCTTATCTGTGAGGCCCTGGCTAGTCTCACGAATCAACAGGTAGTGTTTGCGAGGGGATCGAGAAGAACAGGATGAGAAAAAGGGGAAACCTAGAGGAAAAGAAGAACACGTAAGAGATGAGGTTCAGTTACTATTCATTCAACATCATGCCCTCTCTACAGTTTGTAGTTACAATATAACCACACCACCAGTACGCTACCAGCCGGACCCATGCTACCTCTTGAGCACTGCGTTGGTTTTCCCTTGAAGAGGAAAGGGTGATGCAGTAAAGTAGCGTAATTATTTCCCTCAGTTTTTGAGAACCAAGGTATCAATCCAGTAGGAGATCACGCTTGAGTCCCACGCACCTACACAAACAAATAAGAACCTCGCAACCAACGCGATAAAGGGGTTGTCAATCCCTTCACGGTCACTTACGAGAGTGAGATCTGATAGATATGATAAGGTAGTATTTTTGGTATTTTTACGATAAAAAGAAATAAAGATGCAAAGTAAAATAAACGGCAATAGAAATAGAAAAGTGTCGGAAGATTAATATGATGGAGGATAGACCCGGGGGCCATAGGTTTCACTAGTGGCTTCTCTCAAGAGCATAAGTATTACGGTGGGTAAATGAATTACTGTCGAGCAATTGATAGAATTGAGCATAGTTATGAGAATATCTAGGTATGATCATGTATATAGGCATCACGTCCGTAACAAGTAGACCGAAACGATTCTGCATCTACTACTATTACTCCACACATCGACCGCTATCCAGCATGCATCTAGAGTACTAAGTTCATAAGAACAGAGTAATGCTTTAAGTAAGATGACATGATGTAGAGGGATAAACTCATGCAATATGACATAAACCCTATCTTTTTATCCTCGATGGCAATAATACAATACGTGCCTTGCTGCCCCTGCTGTCACTGGGAAAGGACGCCGCAAGATTGAACCCAAAGCTAAGCACTTCTCCCATTGCAAGAAAGATCAATCTAGTAGGCCAAACCAAACTGATAATTCGAAGAGACTTGCAAAGATAACCAATCATACATAAAAGAATTCAGAGGAGATTTAAGTATTGTTCATAGATAAACTTGATCATAAACCCACAATTCATCGGATCTCGACAAACACACCGCAAAAGAAGATTACATCGAATAGATCTTCAAGAAGATCGAGGAGAACTCTGTATTGAGATCCAAAGAGAGAGAAGAAGCCATCTAGCTAATAACTATGGACCCGAAGGTCTGAGGTAAACTACTCTCACATCATCGTAGAGGCTATGGTGTTGATGTAGAAGCCCTTTGTGATCAATGCCCCATCCGACGGAGCGACGGAAAAGGCCCCAAGATGGGATCTCACGGGTACAGAAGGTTGCGGCGGTGGAAATAGGGTTTTGGCTCCGTGTCTGATGTTTCCAAGGTATATGGGTATATATAGGAGGAAGAAGTATGTCGGTGGAGCAACGAGGGGCCCACGAGGGGAGGTGGGCGCGCCCCCTACCTCGTGCCTTTCTCGTTGATTGCTTTACGTAGACTCCAAGTCCTCTAGACCATGTTTGTTCCGAAAATCACGTTCCTGAAAGTTTCATTCCGTTTGGACTCCGTTTGATATCCTTTTCCTTCGAAACACTGAAATAGGCAAAAAAACAGCAATTTGGGCTGGGCCTCCGGTTAATAGGTTAGTTCCAAAAATAATATAAAAGTGTATAATAAAGCCCATTAAACATCCAAAATAGAATATAATATAACATGGAACAATAAAAAAGTATAGATACGTTGGAGACGTATCAAGCATCCCCAAGCTTAATTCCTGCTCGTCCTCGAGTAGGTAAATGATAAAGACAGAATTTTTGATGTGGAATGCTACTCAGCATAATTTTCAATGTAATTCTCTTATTTGTGGTATGAATATTCAGACCCGAAAGATTCAAGACAAAAGTTTAATATTGACAAAAAAAGAATAATACTTCAAGCATACTAACTAAGCAATTATGTCTTCTCAAAATAACATGGCCAAAGAAAGTTATCCCTACAAAATCATATAGTCTGGCTATGCTCTATCTTCATCAAACAAAATGTTTAAATCATGCACAACCCCGATGACAAGCCAAGCAATTGTTTCATACTTTTTATGTTCTCAAACTTTTTCAATCTTCACGCAATACATGAGCGTGAGCCATGGACATAGCACTATATATGGAATAGAATGGTGGTTGTGGAGAAGACAAAAAAGGAGAAGATAGTCTCACATCAACTGGGCGTATCAACTGGCTATGGAGATGCCCATCAATAGATATCAATGTGAGTGAGTAGGGATTGCCATGCAACGGATGCACTAGAGCTATAAATATATGAAAGCTCAACAAAAGAAACTAAGTGGGTGTGCATCAAACTCGCTTGCTCATGAAGACCTAGAGCATTTTGAGGAAGCCCATCATTGGAATATACAAGCCAAGTTCTATAATGAAAAATTCTCACTAGTATATGAAAGTGATATCATATGAGACTCTCTATCATGAAGGTCACGGTGCTAGTTTGAAGCACAAGTGTGGAAAAAGGATAGTAGCATTGTCCCTTCTCTCTTTTTCTCTCATTTTTTGGGCCTTCTCCTTTTTATGGCCTTTTTTTCGTCTGGACTCTCATCCCGACTTGTGGGGGAATCATAGTCCCCATCATCCTTTCCTCACTTGGGACAATGCTCTAATAATGATGATCATCACACTTTATTTACTTACAACCCAAGAATTATAACTCGATACTTAGAATAAAATATGACTCTATGTGAATGCCTCCGGCGGTGTACCGGGATATGCAATGAATCAAGAGTGACATGTATAAAAATTATGAACGGTGGCTTTGCCACAAATACGATGTCAACTACATGATCACGCAAAGCAATTATGACAATGATGAAGCTGTAGGATCGAAAGTATGTCTAGAGGGGGGGGGGTGATTAGACTACTTGACCAAATAAAAACTTATCCTTTTCCCAATCTTAGTTCTTGGCAGATTTTAGCAACTTTGGACAAGTCAAGCAATCTTAACACAATTCAAGCAAGCATGCAAAGAGTATATGAGCAGCGGAAAGTAAAGCATGCAACTTGCAAGAATGTAAAGAGAAGGGTTTGGAGGATTCAAACGCAATAGGAGACACGGATGTTTTTGTCGTGGTTCCGATAGGTGGTGCTATCGTACATCCACGTTGATGGAGACTTCAACCCACGAAGGGTAACGGCTGCGCGAGTCCACGAAGGGCTCCACCCACGTAGGGTCTGATGACCCACAAGTATGGGGGATCTATCGTAGTCCTTTCGATAAGTAAGAGTGTCGAACCCAACGAGGAGCAGAAGGAAATGATAAGCGGTTTTCAGCAAGGTATTCTCTGCAAGTACTGAAATAAGTGGTAACAGATAGTTTTGTGATAAGATAATTTGTAACGAGCAACAAGTAACAAAAGTAAATAAAGTGGAGCAAGGTGGCCCAATCCTTTTTGTAGCAAAGGACAAGCCTGAACAAACTCTTATATAAGGAAAAGCGCTCCCGAGGACACATGGGAATATCGTCAAGCTAGTTTTCATCACGTTCATATGATTCACGTTCGGTACTTTGATAATTTGACATGTGGGTGGACCGGTGCTTGGGTGCTGTTCTTACTTGAACAAGCATCCCACTTATGATTAACCTCTATTGCAAGCATCCGCAACTACAACAAAAGTATTAAGGTAAACCTAACCATAGCATGAAACATATGGATCCAAATCAGCCCCTTACGAAGCAACGCATAAACTAGGGTTTAAGCTTCTGTCACTCTAGAAACCCATCATCTACTTATTACTTCCCAATGCCTTCCTCTAGGACCAAATAATGGTGAATTATTATGTAGTCGACGTTCACATAACACCACTAGAGGCTAGACAACATACATCTCATCAAAATATCGAACGAATACCAAATTCACATGACTACTAATAGCAAGACTTCTCCCTTGTCCTCAGGAACAAACGTAACTACTCACAAAGCATATTCATGTTCATAATCAGAGGGGTAATAATATGCATAAAGGATCTGAACATATGATCTTCCACCAATTAAACCAACTAGCATCAACTACAAGGAGTAATTAACACTACTAGCAACCTACTAGCACCAATCCCGGACTTGGAGACAAGAATTGGATACAAGAGATGAACTAGGGTTTTAAGATGAGATGGTGCTGATGAAGATGTTGATGGAGATTGCCCTCTCCCGATGAGAGGAGCGTTGGTGATGATGATGGCGATGATTTCCCCCTCCGGGAGGGAAGTTTCCCCGGAAGAACAGCTTTGCCGGAGCCCTAGATTGGTTCCGCCTCGTGGCTGTGGAGTTTCTTCCTGGAAGGTTGCTTCTGGTTTTTTTCTCGACGAAAGACTTCATATAGCAGAAGATGGTCATCGGAGAGCCACCAGGGGGCCCACGAGGTAGGGGGCGCGCCCCCCACCCTCATGGACAGGGTGTGGGCCCCCTAGTCTTCATCTTTGGCGAGGATTTTTCATTATTTATTATAAGGTATTCCGTGGAGTTTCAGGACTTTTGGATTTGTGCAGAATAGGTCTCTAATATTTGCTCCTTTTTTAGCCCAGAATCCCAGCTGCCGGCATTCTCCCTCCTTATGTAAACCTTGTAAAATAAGAGAGAATAGCCATCAGTATTGTGACATAATGTGAAATAACAACCCATAATGTAATAAATATCGATATAAAAGCATGATGCAAAATGGACGTATCAACTCCCCCAAGCTTAGACCTCGCTTGTCCTCAAGCGAAAGCCGATAACAATAAATATGTCCCCGTGTTTAGAGGTATATGCGTCGATAAAAATAAAATACGGACATGAAGGCATCATGATTATTCTCATAACAACAACATATATAGATATTGTCATATTATTACTTATGTTCAAGTGATGATTTATTCACAGTGCAAAAGTATGAATCAGAAACCTTATTGAGAACCAACAAACTATAACCTCAGTCATTGAAGCAATTGCAATTTATCATAACATCAGAAAGAGTCTATGTCAGAGCTAAAAAGCAAGTCCACATACTCAACTATCATCGAGTCCTTCATAATTGCTAACACTCGCGCAATACTTGTGGTTACGGAGTTTTAATCGGACACAGAGAAAGATAGAGGCTTATAGTTTCGCCCCACAACCTTTTACCTCGAGGGTAATGTCAACAATAATAACTCATGCCCCCTACATCCAATTAGATATATATATCAGGTTCTTTCCAACATGCTGGGCTTTCCAAAGGATAAAATGAAAAAGGAAAGGTGAAGATCACCATGACACTTGCATAAGGTAGAAGATAATAATAAAAGATAGGCCCTTCGTAGAGGGAAGCAGAGGTTGCCATGCGCTTTTATGCTTGGATGCACAAAATCTTAATGCGAAAGAACGTCACTTTATATTGCCCCTTGTGATATGAACCTTTATTATGCAGTATGTCGCTTTTATTACTTCTACATCACAAGATCATATAAAGCTTATTTCTCCCACACTAATCATACATATTTAGAGCAATTTTTATTGCTTTGCACCGGTGACAACTTACTTGAAGGATCTTATTCAATCCATAGGTAGATATGGTGGACTCTCATGGCAAAACTGGTTTAAGGGTATTTGGAAGCACAAGTAGTATCTCTACTTGGTGCTGAGAATTTGGCTAGCATGAGGGGGAAAGGCGAGCTCAACATGTTGGATGATCCATGACAACATACTTTATCTCAGATATAAGAAAACATAATCCATTACGTTGTCTTCCTTGCCCAACATCAACTCTTTAGCATGTCATATTTCGATGAGTGCTCACAATCATAAAAGATGTCAATAATAGTATATTTATATGTGAAACCTCTCTTTCCTTATTACTTCCTATTAATTGCAACGATGACCAAAGCTATGTCTGCCAACTCGCAACAACTTTTAAATCATCATACTCTTCCTATGTGAAGTCATTACTATCAATAAGATCAATATGAACTTTTGTTTCTTCTTATTCTTTTTCTCTTTTCTTTTATTCACCCAAGATCATAGCAAGAAAATCAAGCCCTTGACTCAACACTAATCTTTATTATATATCTCATGGACTCGATTACAAAGAGAGATCATAAGGCAAAACTCAAAACTAGATCATGCCATAAACTTTATTCTACTAGATCAAAATACTACTAACAAGATCGAACTAAGGAAAATGGTAAAGATAGGAGTTGCGATTGTGATACGATACCGGGGCACCTCCCCCAAGCTTGGCGGTTGCCAAGGGGAGTGCCCATACCCATGTGATTATATCTCCTTGGTTGGTGAAGATGGAGGTGATGGATAGTCGCACATCGAGCGTAAGAGGTCCTCTAGCTTGCGAATAATGCCCTTGAGTGCAAAGATATGCTCCTTCAACAAAATATTTTCACTTGTGAGATACTTGTTTTGAATACGAGTTAACTCAATCATCTGGAAAGCTTCGATCTCAGTTGGGGTAACAAGGTTGAGATCAAGTTGAAGGATGTCTTCTGTTGCCGGAGCTTGGTTCTTCGTGGTCTTCTTGATCCCTTCATCCTTGTTGATCTCCATGGGTTCTTCCCTTTTCAGCTCTATCTTCATTAGCCAGGCATCTTTGTCACCGTTGTTGGAGGAGGGGGACGACATGATGCCTGGCCTTGACAACCCTGACAGAGAATAGCCCAAAACAAGAACAGAGGATATTTGCGTGATACGGGAGTCAAAACCTTCGGGAGAATATATAGTGAATTTTTACCGACCAAAATACGTATCGTGCAAGAAAACGGGGTCCAGAAGGCACACGAGGAGCTCACGAGGTAGGGGGCGCACCCAGGGGGTAGGGCGCGCCCTCCACCCTCGTGGGGCCCTCGTGTCCTTCCCAGACTGCTACTTAATTTTCTATTTTTCTAAATATTCCAAAACGGAGAAATATTGCCTTAAAAATTGTTTTGGAGTCGGTTTACTTACCGTAGCACATACCTATTCCTTTTCGGAGTCTGAAACGTTCTGGAAAGTGTCCCTTATGTATTCCTCCGGGGTTACGGTTTCAATAATATTGGTTTCAATATTTATGGGATTACCTAGATATAATGTTTAATTCTCTGACCGTTTACCACCTTCGGATTTGTGCCTTCGAAGTTGTTGATTTTTATGGCACCGGAATGATAGACCTCCTTGATAACATAGGGGCCTTCCCATTTAGAGAGGAGTGTTCCTGCAAAAAATCTTAAACGAAAGTTGTATAGCAATACATAATCACCTACATTAAACTCACGCTTTTGTATCCTTTTGTCATGCCATCTTTTAACCTTTTCTTTAAACAACTTGGCATTTTCATAAGCTTGGGTTCTCCATTCATCAAGTGAGCTAATATCAAATAACCTCTTTTCACCGGCAAGTTTAAAATCATAGTTGAGCTCTTTAATAGCCCAATATGCCTTATGTTCAAGTTCGAGAGGTAAGTGACATGCTTTTCCATATACCGTTTTATACGGAGACATACCCATAGGATTTTTATATGCAGTTCTATAGGCCCATAATGCATCATCAAGTTTCTTGGACCAATTCTTTCTAGACCTATTGACAGTCTTTTGAAAAATTAATTTGAGTTCTCTATTACTCAATTCTATTTGACCACTAGACTATGGGTGATACGGAGATGCAATTCTATGATTGACGTATATTTAGCAAGCATTTTACGGAAAGCACCATGAACAAAATGTGAACCACCATCAGTCATTAAATATCTAGGGACTCCAGACCTCGGAAAAATAACTTCTTTAAGCATTTTAATAGAAGTGTTATGATCAGCACTACTAGTTGGAATAGCTTCTTGTAACGCCCCGAGACCGATGTGCCAGGTGTCCTCCAGTTATTCGCTGTTGTTGCCTTGTCATTGCTTGCGTGTCATGCTTTCCATATCATGTCATCATGTGCATTTCATTTGCATACATGTTCATCTCATGCATCCGAGCATTTTCCCCGCTGTCCGTTTTGCAATCCGGCGCTCCTATGTCATCCGGTGTCCTTCTCTACCTCTTTTGGTGTGTGGGTGTTAAATGTTTTCGGATTGGACCGAGACTTGTCATGCGGCCTTGGTTTACTACCGGTAGACCGCCTGTCAAGTTTCGTGCCATTTGGACTTTGTTTGATACTCCAACGGTTAACCGAGGGACCGAAAAGGCCTCGTGTGTGTTGCAGCCAAACACCCCTCCAAA
The DNA here is from genome assembly GCF_018294505.1 of Triticum aestivum. Classification (NCBI taxonomy): domain Eukaryota; kingdom Viridiplantae; phylum Streptophyta; class Magnoliopsida; order Poales; family Poaceae; genus Triticum; species Triticum aestivum. The sequence continues at coordinate 558,437,752 of NC_057809.1, read as the reverse complement.
GTGGCCCAAAACCCACCTAAACCCCTTACATCATCTAGGTCGTTCGATCACGATCGCGTGGCTTGAAACCGCACCTCATTTGGACTCTCCTAGCTCCCACTACCTATAAATATGTGGCCTCCCCCGAAATTTTCGTGGATGAAACCCTAACCTCCTCCTCCACGCGCCGCTGGACATGTTCGCCCGGCGGCCGGACACGTCCAACCGCCCGCCGCAGCGAATCACGCGCTGCCACCTGTCCACCGCCGCCGTTCCACTGCCGCCAGCCCGCGGAGCCCGTCGCGGGACCAGATCCGCGCCGCCGCATGGCCGGTCGCTGCCTCCTCGTGCGTCTCGCCGCCCCGCCACCACCGACCATTGTTGGAGAGTTCTCGCCGCCTGTAACGCCCTCGATGCGGCTATAGCTCCCACGTGTCGAGGCACGACTTAGAGACATAACCGCATTGAAAGCAATGTCGCAAGTTAGGCAATCATCACAACATCCCATGTAATATATAGAATAAAAGGGGAGGTACATAGTTGGCTTACACTCGCCATGTCAAATCAAAGTACATAAATAACATACATCATCCAAACACTCATGGCCCGACTACGGCGCCAAAATAGAAGAAAACCCAACATGCGACACGGTCCCGATCAAACCCCAACTGGGCACCACTACTGATCATCAGGAAAAGAGACATAGTAACGTTGAGAGTCCTCATCGAACTCCCACTTGAGCTCGTACGTGTCACCTGGAGCGGAATCACCTGGACCTGCATCTGGTATAGTAGGAATATGTGAGCCACAGGGACTCACCAATCTCGCACCCTCGCGATCAAGACTATCTAAGCTTATAGGAAGGGGTAAGGCAAATATATGTGGAGCTGCAGCAAGCGACTAGCATGTATGGTGGATAACTTATTCGCAAAAGAGAGCGAGAAGAGGAGGCAAAGCGCGAGCGAGAATCTAGAGGAACAACCTGCGCAAGCATTACTCCAACACCGTGTCCACTTCCCGGACTCCGCCGAGAAGAGGCCATCACGGCTACACACTCGGTTGATACATTTTAATTAAGTTAAAGTTCAAGTTATCTACAACTGGACATTAACAAATTCCCATCTGCCCATAACCGCGGGCACGACTTTCGAAAGTTCAATCCCTGCAAGGGAGTCCCAACTTAGCCCATGACAAGCTCTCACGGTCAACGAAGGAATAGACCTCCTCCCAAGACGTTCCGATCAGACTCGGTATCTCGGTAATTCAAGACACTTTGACAGGTTAAAACAAGACCAGCAACACCGCCCGAATGTGCCGACAAATCCCGATAGGAGCTGCACATATCTCGTTCTCAGGGCACACTCAGATGAGCAAGACGTCGGGTAAGCCAGCCCAGAGTTGCCCCTGGTAGCCTCGGACATCGCTCAGTGGGACCAACACTTAGAGGAGCACTGGCCCCCGGGGGGGGGGGTTAAAATAAGATGACCCTTGAGTCTGCAGAACCCAAGGGAAAGAAAAGGGCCAGGTGGCAAATGGTAAAACCAAGGTTGGGCATTGCTGGAAAAGCTTTAATCAAGGCGAACTATCAAGGGGTTCCCATTATAACCCAACCGCGTGAGGAACGCAAAATCCGGGAACATAACACCGATATGACGGAAACTAGGGCGGCAAGAGTGGAACAAAACACTAGGCGAGAGGCCGAGCCTTCCACCCTTTACCAAGTGTATAGATGCATTAAGATAACATAGCAATATAATGATATCCCAACAAGTAAATAAATGTTCCAACAAGGAACGGCTCCAATCTTCACCTGCAACTAGCAACGCTATAAGAGGGGGGCTGAGCAAAGCAGTAACATAGTCAATCAACGGTTTGCTTGGACATGGTGGGTTAGAGGTTGGACATGGCAATTGGGAGGCTGACAAGCAAAAGGTAGGCATCGTAGCATTGGCATAGCAAAAGAGCGAGCAAACTAGCATAGCAAAGATAGTAGTGATTTCGAGGGTATGATCATCTTGCCTGCAAAGCTGTCAGAGTTGACTGGATCCCCAAAAGCAAACTCAACGGGCTCCTCATTAGCGAACTCGTCTTCCGGCTCTACCCAAACAAGACAAACAAGCAACAAGGATACAATCAACCACGTGCAAGCTCAAACAATAAGATGCAATGATGGTATGCTATGCGGGATGTGATGCGGGATGCAAAATGCAAGATATGACAGGAAATGCATGAACCTGGCCTCAACTTGGAAAACCAAGTGTGCCACTGGAAACATGAGATGAAATCGCTTGAAAATGATATAAAGAACGCCGGAATTGAAGTTACGGTTTGGAAATGGCAAGCGATTCAAAATTGGCACCGGTCTGCGATTTACAGCAAGTAGGCATCTAAATGCAACGAAATGAACATGCTACAGCACTCAAACATGGCATCAAAATACATGTCAGGGAAGCATTCAAGATGCTTAACAAAAGACTAGCACTGAGCTACGGCCAATTCATCCATTAACAGGTTCAAAAAAGCATGGCAAAAACGCAAATGGAAAACAGATCTCAGACTTAGTGAAATTAACACTTATCTGAAATTTCAGATCATGAAGCCCTCTTCGGAGCAACAAAACAACATGCTACAGGACCTGATTATGAAAAAGAAGAATATGGCATGGAGCTACTCAACAAGCTTAACAAAAGACCCTTAGTGACCTTGAGCCAAAAGGGATCACAAAATATAGTAACAAGCACACGAACATAGCTAAAACATAATCAGTTTTCAGACTTGGTGAAAACTGACACATGCTGAAATATAACTCACGAAGGCATGTAAACGAGCTCGATGCACTCACTATGGTGCAAGTCATGGCAAGCCAAGCATACATCCATTAAGAAGGCACAAAATGCAAGCTATAAATGGCAAGAACAATGGCATAGCATGCACGGATCAACTACAACATCACCGGCAAAATTGCAAACAAGTTGACAATCTGCCCAGGTTCACCACGAAGCAAAAGTAGAGCTCGATTGACTCAATCTAGGGTGCTCCATAATTGCAAACAAAGAAATGGATGGATAGAGCACTACAAGATTAACAAAACTCATTTACTTATCATCCTCAAAAGAGGCACGGATCACTAGGAAACAGCATGAACATATGGCATCATGAACTAAATAATCCCAGACTTAGTGAAAACTACTAAGTCCCTGAAAACAGATTTACCGGGTGCCTCACTTTGAAAGCTTGCACAAGTCACCACACACATCACAAAAATGCATGGGTTGCACCTCTGGAAAGATAACAAAACCCTTAACAAAACATATGTAGAGCACCATGGCATATCATGCACACAACAATCATGGCAAAAATGACAAAAGTCTAAGATGAACTAGCAGATCTGACAATTAACTCACGAAGCCCTCTTCTAACAGCATTTCGGGCGTCAAGATGCACACAAATGAAAATGATGCAATGTAATGAAATGATGTACTCATCGAGATGAACATTTTGATATACTATATGTCCAAATCGGAGCTACGGATGCAGAGATATCACAGGTCAAAGATAGCACAAAAATTAGGGTACGGAGGGAAAAAGTCAACCCGAGGGGAAAAATCCCAGATCTGGATCTGGCCGGGCGCGGAAAACGAGGATCACCGGAGCTTCGCCGGAACAGTGCTCAGGGTCGCCGGACTTGGCGCTCTTGCCGGATCCGGTCGGGAGGAGGAGGCCAGGGAGGCCGGCGATGGCGGCGGCGAGGTTGGGAACTCCGGGCGCGGCGGGCGATGACCCGGCGACAGAGGAGGCGGTCGCCGGCGAGGAGGCGGGCGGCGGCCGTCGGCGTCCGGTGGCGCGGGCGCCGGCAAGGGAAGGGGCGGCGGCGTCGGGCGGGCGCCTCCCGCGGGCGGCGGCGGCGAGAAGACGGGCCGCGGGGGCCGGATCTGGGCTCCCGGGCCCGGGCGGTGGGAGGCGGCGCAGGGGGCCACGTGTCGCGACAGGAGAGGGCGGACGTGTCCGGCGCGCGGAGGAAGGGGAGACTAGGGTTAGGGGTGGATTACACCGCGAATTTCGGAGGGGGGTGTATATATAGGCATAGAGGGAGCTAGGAGAGTCCAAATGAGGTGCGGTTTTCGGCCACGCGATCGTGATCGAACGCTCTAGATGATGGAGCAGAGTTAGGTGGGTTTTGGGCCAAATTGGAGGGGTGTTCGGCTGCAACACACACGAGGCCTTTTCGGTCCCTCGGTTAACCGTTGGAGTATCAAACGAAGTCCAAATGATACGAAACTTGACAGGCGGTCTATCGGTAGTAAACCAAGGCCGCTTGGCAAGTCTCGGTACAATCCAGAAATGTTTAATCCCCACACACGAAAGAAAGCTAGAAATGGCCACCGGAGGAGAACGAAGCGCCGGAATGCAAAACGGACAACGGGGAAAATGCTCGAATGCATGAGATGAACATGTATGCAAATGCAATTCACATGATGACATGATATGAGAAGCATGACAACGACAACAACACATGGAGACAAAAACCCGAACCCGAGAATTAAATATAACTTAACACCGGAAACGACAAGAGTTGGAGTACAAATTGGGAAAGTTATATCCGGGGCGTTACACCGCCCCGCCGCCTCCGACGCATGGCCTCGCCGCCGTCCTCCCTCTGCACCCCGGCGCCGAAGCTCGCCTGCCCCGCCGCCATTCGACGTTCGCGTGACTCCAGTCGCGTCCCCGTCGTCCGGATCCCGCCGGCGCCGCCCTGCCATGGCCTCCTCCGCCCTCGACGGAGTCGTCCGGTGACCTCGCCGCAACCGGCCGCCGCCCTGTCCCAGATCCGGTCGGGTGGGATGAGATCCACCCGGTCCCGAACCAAACACCTCCCACCGCGCCTGGACCGCTCCGTCCCACTCGCCTCCGTCCCGTTGACTTCCTCCGAAGGTCGAAATATCAGTCCCCAGATCCCAGTATTATTTTGCATTTTTCATCATGTCATAACTTCGTCACCGTTGCTCCGATTCATGCGTGTAGCATATCAAAATGTTCGTCTCGACGAGTACTTCATTTCATCGCATTGCATCATTTTCATTTGAGCTCATCTTGATGCCCGAAATGTTGTTGGAAGAGGGCTATGTGATGTTAGTTTCAGATCTGTTTCAGCTTATGCACTTTTGTCATTTTTGCCATGTTTAATGTGTGCATGATATGATCCTGAGCTCTACATGTATTTTGAAGTATGCCATGTTATCTTTACAGGGGTGTATGCCATGTATTTTTGTGATCTCTGTGGTGACTAGCACAAGCATGCAAAGTAGCTTACTTAATGTTGCTGATTTCAGGGACTTAGAAATATTCTAAGTCTCGGTCCTGTCCTTATTTTTATGCCATATGTTCATGTTGCTACCTAGTGATCCATGCCTATTTCGAGCATGATCAGTAAGGATGTTTTGTAGATATTGTGGTGCTCTATCCATCCATGTCTTTGTTTGCATTTATGGAGCACCCTAGCTTGAGTCAATCGAGCTCTACTTTTGCTATATAATGTTCCTGGCAGATTGTTAACATGTTTTGCAATGTGGCCAAGCTTGTTGTTGTTGTTGATCCGTGCATGCTATGATGTTGTTCTTGCCATGTCTACTTGCTGGGTGTATGCTTAGTTTATCATGCAATGCCTTGTGGTGAGTGCATCGAGCTCGTAAACATGCCTACTCGTTATCTGTTTTGCCATGTTCTAGTTTTTCACTAAGTCTGAATTTGTTTACGATAATTGCTATGTTCACGTGGTTGCAATTGTATTTTGTGATCCCTTTTGGCTTATGGTCAGTAAGGGACTTTTGTTGTATGCGTTGAGTAGCTTCATGCCATGCTTTGCTTTGCCATGATATGGTCCTGTAGCATGTAGTTATCTTGCTCTAAACATTGCTTCCTGATGTTAAATTCCTGACATGCTGTTAATTTCTCTAAGTCTGAAACCTGTAATCTTTTGCACTTTTGCCATGCTTGTTTGAGCTTGCTATTGAGTGAATTAGCCGTAGCTCAGTGTTCATCTTTTGTCAAGCATCTTGAGTGGATCCCTGCCATGTATTTTGTTGTTATGTTAGAGTGATGTAGCATGTTGTTCTTGATGCATTTAGATGGTCTCGTGTTGTTAATCGCAGACCGGTGCCATATTTGTTTTGCTTGCCATTTCCAATCCGTGCATCCGATTCCGGTGATCTTTATATCGTTTTCGACCGAAATCAACTCACCTTTCCAGTGGCACTCTTGGATTTCCAAGTTAAGGCCAGGTTCAATCATTCCTTTCCAAATCTTGCATATGCATCACATATCACATCCCGCATATCATACCATGTTTGCATCATGTTGTTTGTGCATTGCATGTGGTTGATTGTGTTCCTTTTGCTTGTTGTTCTTGTTTTGGGTAGAGCCGGGAGACGAGTACATGATCGAGGATCCCGTTGAGTATGCTTACGAGGATCAAGTTAACTTAGAGAACTTTGCAGGCAAGATGACCATACCCTCGAAATCACTTTTATCTTTGCTTGCTAGATGCTCGCTCTTTTGCTATGCCTATGCTGCGATACCTACCACTTGCTTATCATGCCTCCGTATTGCCATGCAAAACCTCTAACCCACCTTATCCTAGCATACCATTGTTTGGCTATGTTACCGCTTTGCTCAGCCCCTCTTATAGTGTTGCTAGTTGCAGGTGAAGATTTGTAACGCCCCAAGACCGATGTGCCAGGTGTCCTCCAATTATTCGCTGTTGTTGCCTTGTCTTGTGCTTGTGTGTCATGCATTGCATACCATGTCATCATGTGCATTTCATTTGCATACATGTTCGTCTCATGCATCCGAGCATTTTCCCCGTTGTCCGTTTTGCAATCCGGCGCTTCTATGTCACCCGGTGTCCCTTTCTACCTCTTTTCATGTGCGGGTATTAAACATTTTCGGATTGGACCGATACTTGCCAAGCGGCCTGGGTTTACTACCGGTAGACCGCCTGTCAAGTTTCGTACTATTTGGACTTCGTTTGATGCTCCAACGGTTAACCGAGGGACCGTAAAGGCCTCGTGTGTGTTGCAGCCCAACACCCCTCCGAAGTGGCCCAAAACCCACCTAAAACCCTCTCCATCATCTAGAGCGTTCAATCACGATCGCGTGGCTGAAAACCGCACCTCATTTGGACTCTCCTAGCTCCCTCTACCTATAAATAGGTGCATCTCCCTTGAAATCCGGGTCAAACCCTAGATCCAACTCTCTCCGTGCCGCCTGGCCCGTGGAGCCCATATCCGGCCCGCCCCGGGCCGCACCAGGCCCGAGGAGATCTACGCCGCGCCCTATCGCCGGACCTCCGCCGGAGTTCCCCGCCGCCGCCTCGTCCTCGCCGCCTCTCGTCATCGCTCCGGCCACCGGAGTTCCGTCGTCGCCGCGCCCTCGTCCAGGCAGTGCCCTGCACCTCCTCTTCCCCTCTTTTTCTCCCCCGCTCTCCCTCTCATCTAGGCCCGCGCCGCCGCCGCCATTGTTTTGCAGGGCCGCCACCGAGCTCGTCGTGGGACTCCCCGACCTCGTCCGTCGCCGGATCCGGGGACCCCATGCCCGGATCTGCTCGTTCCCGGCCTTCCCCGGCCTCCTCTGCCCCTCCTTGCCGCTGCCCCGCCGGCGAACGGCGCCGCCGCCGCCTCTTCCTCTCTCGATCCAGGCGGGATCGAGGAGGAGGACGATGCCCTCGGCCTCGTGGGCCCTTGGCCTCCCTTTGCGGCCCAGATCTGCAGGCCCGAGTCTCCAGAAGCCCAGTTCTGGTGGTTCCGGCCCAACGTGAGCACCCCCGTCTAAGTTCCGCCCATGCGTCATTTAGCTATTTTGCGCCCTTATGTTTTTCCCGAAATCTGCTAAGTCCCCGAGATTTCCAGATTCAAATGCCCATGTTCATCATGTCGTAACTTTGCATAACTCCGTTTTGTGCGTGTAGCGTATCAAAATGTTCGTCTCAGAGAGTACATCATTTCATCTCATTGCATGATTTTTATTTGAGCTCATCTTGATGCCCGAAATGCTGTTGGAAGAGTGCTATTTGAGTTAATTGTCAGATTTGCTGCATCAAATAGCTATTTGTCATTTTTCCCATGATTAATGTGTGAATGATATGCTCCTGAGCTCCACATGTGTTTTTGTTATATGCTTTGCCATCTTTCCAGAGGTGCTATCCATGTATTTTTGTGATATGTGTGGTGACTAGCACAAGCTTGCAAAATGGTGCATTCGTTAATGCTGATTTCAGGGACTTAGAATTTCTCTAAGTCCTTGATCTGTTTTTATCAATATGCCATATGTTCATATTGTTTTCTAGTGATCCGTGCCTCTTTTGAGGATGATCAGTAAGGATGATTTGTTAATCTTGTGGTGCTCTATCCGTCAATATCTTTGTTTGCATTTATGGAGCAGCCTAGCTTGAGTCAATCGAGCTCTACTTTTGCTATTTAGTGAATCTGAGCAGATTGTCTACTTGTTAGCAATTTTGCTGAGGATGTTGTTGTTGATCCGTGCATGCTATGTTGTTGTTCTTGCCATGTCTAGCTTATATAATGTGTATTCTTCATGGGTGTATGCTTATATTGTCATGCCTTGCCTTGTAGTGAGTGCATCGAGCTCGTAAACATGCCTACTTGCTAACATATTTGCATGATCCAGTTTTTCTCTAAGTCTGTAACCTGATTATGTTTTTGCCATGTTCATATGCTTGCAATTGTATTTTCTGATCCCTTTTGGCTCAAGGTCACTAAGGGACTTTTGTTAAGATCTTTGAGTAGCTCCATGCCATGCCTTGCTTTGCCATGTTAAGTTCTTGTAGCATGTAGTTTTCATGCTCCAAAGTGTTCTACCTGATCTGAAATTCCAGGCTTGTGTTAATTTCACTAAGTCTGAAACCTGTTTACCAATTGCACTTTTGCCATGCTTGTTTGAACCTGTTAATGGATGAATTAGCCGTAGCTCAGTGTTCATCTCTTGTCAAGCATCATGAGTGGATCCCTGCCATGTATTTTGTTATCATGTTTGAGTGCTGTAGCATATTTATCTTGATGCATTTAGGTGGCTACTTGCTGTTTATCGCAGACCGGTGCCATATTTGTTTTGCTTGCCATTTCCAAACTGTGCATCCGATTCCGGTGATCTTTATATCGATTTCAACCGAAATCACCTCACCTTTCCAGTGACACTCTTGGGTTTCTAAGTTGAGGCCAGGTCCAATCATTCCTTTCCAAATCATGCATATGCATCGCATACCGCATCCCGCATATCATACCTTGTTCATGTGTTGGTTTGTTTACTATGTTGTGTGCTTCTTTCCGGTGTTGCTTCTTCGGGTTGGTTCCATTAACGTCTTTATTGTGAGGACCCGTTCGACTACGTCCGTTTGTCTTCTTCATGGACTTGTTCTTCTTCCTTGCGGGATTTCAGGAAAGATGACCATACCCTCGAAATCACTTCTATCTTTGCTTGCTAGTTGCTCGCTCTTTTACTATGCCTATGTTGCGATACCTACCACTTGCTTATCATGCCTCCCATATTGTTGAACCAAGCCTCTAACCCACCTTGTCCTAGCAAACCGTTGTTTGGCTATGTTACCACTTTGCTCAGCCCCTCTTATAGCGTTGTTAGTTGCAGGTGAAGATTGAAGTTTGTTCCTTGTTGGAACATGGAGATGTTGTTCCTTGTTGGGACATGTTTACTTGTTGGGATATCACAATATCTCTTATTTAATTAATGCATCTATATACTTGGTAAAGGGTGGAAGGCTCGGCCTTATGCCTGGTGTTTTGTTCCACTCTTGCCGCCCTAGTTTCCATCATATCGGTGTTATGTTCCCGGATTTTGCGTTCCTTACGCGGTTGGGCTATAATGGGAACCCCTTGACAGTTCGCCTTGAATAAAACTCTTCCAGCAATGCCCAACATTGGTTTTACCATTCGCCACCTAGCCTTTTATTTCCCTTGGGTTCTGCAGACTCAAGGGTCATCATTATTTTAACCCCCCGGGCCAGTGCTCCTCTGAGTGTTGGTCCAAACTAGAGTCCTGTGCAGCGCCCCCTCGGGGAAACTCGAGGTTTGGTTTTAGTTGTATGGAGAGCTCATCTGAGTGTGCCCTGAGAACGAGATATGTGCAGCTCCTATCGGGATTTGTCGGCACATTCGGGCGGTGTTGCTGGTTTAGTTTTACCATTGTCGAAATGTCTTGTAGAACCGGCATGCCAAGTCTGATAGGAATGTCTCGGGAGAAGGTTTATCCTTCGTTGACCGTGAGAGCTTGTGATGGGCTAAGTTGGGACACCCCTACAGGGATTTGAACTTTCGAAAGCCGTGCCCGCGGTTATGGGCAGATGGGAATTTGTTAATGTCCGGTTGTAGAAAACCTGAAGTTGACCTTAATTAAAATGCATCAACCGCGTGTGTAACCGTGATGGTCTCTTTCCGGCGATGTCCGGGAAGTGAACACAGTGTTGGAGTTATGTTTGACATAGGTTGTTCTAGGATCACTTCTTGAGCATAGTTTTCTCGATCGTGCTTTTGCCTTCTCTTCTCGCTCTCATTTGCGTATGTTTAGCCACCATATATGCTAGTCGCTTGCTGCAGCTCCACCTCATACCTTTTAACCTTCCCATAAGCTTAAATAGTCTTGATCGCGAGGGTGTGAGATTGCTGAGTCCCCGTGACTCACAGATTACTTCCAAACCAGTTTGCAGGTGCCGATGTTACCGAGCAGGTGACACAACCAAGCTCAAGGAGGATCTCGATGAAGATCTTGTCCTTTGTGTTGTTTAGTTCTAGTTGATCAGTAGTGGAGCCTAGTTGGGGTCGATCGGGGACCTTGTCGCATTTGGGGTTCTTCTTTTATTTTGGTTCTGTAGTCGGACCTTGATTGTATTTGGATGTTGTAATGCTTTATTCATGTAATTGTGTGAAGTGGCGATTGTAAGCCAACTATGTACCCCTTTCCCTTATGTATTACATGGGTTGTGTGAAGATTACCTCACTTGCGACATTTCTTTCAATGCGATTATGCCTCTAAGTCGTGCTTCGACACGTGGGAGATATAGCCGCATCGAGGGCGTTACAAGATTGGAGTTTGTTCCTTGTTGGAACATGTTATTGTTGAGATATCACAATATCTCTTATTTATTTAATGCATCTATATACTTGGTAAAGGGTGGAAGGCTCGGCCTTATGCCTAGTGTTTTGTTCCACTCTTGCCGCCCTAGTTTCTGTCATATCGGTGTTATGTTCCCGGATTTTGCGTTCCTTACACGGTTGGGTTATAATGGGAACCCCTTGACAGTTTGCCTTGAATAAAACTCCTCCAGCAATGCCCAACATTGCTTTTACCATTCGCCACCTAGCCTCTTTTTCCCTTGGGTTCCGCGGACTCAAGGGTCATCTTTATTAAACCCCCCGGGCCAGTGCTCCTCTGAGTGTTGGTCCAAACTAGAGCCCTTTGCAGCGCCCCCTCGGGGAAACTCGAGGTTTGGTTTTAGATGTACGGAGCGCTCATCTGAGTGTGCCCTGAGAACGAGATATGTGCAGCTCCTATCGGGATTTGTCGGCACATTCGGGCGGTGTTGCTGGACTTGTTTTACCATTGTCGAAATGTCTTGTAACCGGGATTCCGAGTCTGGTCGGGTCTTCCTGGGAGAAGGAATATCCTTCGTTGACCGTGAGAGCTTGTGATGGGCTAAGTTGGGACACCCCTGCAGGGATTTGAACTTTCGAAAGCCGTGCCCGCGGTTATGGGCAGATGGGAATTTGTTAATGTCCGGTTGTAGAAAACCTAAAGTTTATCTTAATTAAAATGCATCAACCGCGTGTGTCGTCGTGATGGTCTCTTCTCGGTGGAGTCCGGGAAGTGAACACGGTGTTGGAGTTATGCTTGACGTAGGTTGTTCTAGGATCACTTCTTGATCATAGTTTGTCGAACGTGCTTTGCCTTCTCTTCTTGCTCTCATTTGCGTATGTTAGCCACCAAATATGCTAGTCACTTGCTGCAGCTCCACCTTATACCTTTACCCTTCCTATAAGCTTAAATAGTCTTGATCGTGAGGGTGTGAGATTGCTGAGTCCCCGTGACTCACAGATACTTCCAAAACCAGTTTGCAGGTGCCGATGATACCGTGCAAGTGACGCAACCGAGCTCAAGGAGGAGCTCGATGAAGATCGTGTTCGTTATGTTGTTCCATTTCCAGTTGATCAGTAGTGGAGCCCAGTCGGGACGATCGGGGATCTGTGTAGCATTTGGGGTAGTCTTCTTTTATTTTGGTACCGTAGTCGGACCTTGATGGTATCTGGATGATGTAATGCTTTATTCATGTATTGTGTGAAGTGGCGAGTGTAAGCCAACTATGTATCCTTTTCCCTTAATGAATTACATGGGTTGTTGTGAAGATTACCTCACTTGCGACATTGCTTTCAATGCGGTTATGCCTCTAAGTCGTGCTTCGACACGTGGGAGATATAGCCGCATCGAGGGCGTTACAAGTTGGTATCATAGCCTTCTCCGACTTAGGAGCCCCCCTACTTGATCGAATCGTTGGCGTTGTTGAGTCTAGAAAAAAATGTTTTCAGTCATTTAAGATTATATATATCAGAGAGTAGGACTTCTTTTTACTCCTCAGTCCCTTCGTCGCTCTGGTGAGGCATCCTGACGTAAAGTTTTGACTCTTCTCTTCTCAAATTTCACTAAAAAAATTTAGGATCACGCGGGTATCTTGGAATTGTTCTGATGGTTTTGTGACGAGAACATTGTTCTTGGTGCCTCCTGACATTTAGGGGTTGTGGCAGTGTTCCGGGGAGTTGAGCTCCGAGGTGTTGTCGTCACAATTTTATCGTTGAGATTCTGGAATACCTGAGTTTCGCAGACATCGAAAATCTCTTTTATGCAGTTGTTGGTGAGATAACCTCGACGCCACCCAGTACTAGGGTGGGATTTCGGGAGTATTGCCATAACTCGTATAACAGATGCATTTCGAAGGTTGAGGTAAATGATTTCCGAAGGTTTCTTGGTTATGTGTTGAAGGATGGATACAGCTGGATGTAGGATTTGTTAGTTTTGGGTGAGATATTATGCTTCCCCTGTATCCCCAACACCTGATTGCATAACTGAAAAGTTTCGGGAGTTTATAAGTGGGAATTCAAGTAGATCTTAGGATATTTTTCCAACAGATGTATGATATGAAATTGGGGTTCGACGTCTAGTGGTCCGCCTATCCACAGTTGGTTTTACAGTGGTCTCGTTGTGTCTTAAAGAGTCCTTGGCTATGCTGACTCGGGGACGCTTCGTATGTCATGTGCACTGCCTTGTACATGATGGCTCTGTACGATCGAGCCCGTGTAGGCCCCACCACAAAAACTTCGGACGAAATCTCTATCATATGTTTGTTCCGGCTTATTCTACAAGCCAATCCTTTGTTTTTGTTTGGAGTTGTGGTATTCGAGTTGCTTCGAAGTCAAATGCTGATTCCATACCTTTTCTAAGCAGTGTTCTCATATTTCTATGTGGATACTAATCCTTCTTGATCATCGAGATTGTCATTTCAATCATTTTCAACCGGTGTGTCTCTCTTCAAGTGGATCCGATCACTTCAACATTTGCAAGATCGATTATCAGTTCTTCTCAACGGTGTTTGCTTCATCCGTTCCAAGTTTCCTTTATTTTCCCACCCTCCCACCCTCTTTATTCGAGGACTAAGATTTCTTAATCAAGTATCCATTTTATTGACAGAAGTCTCTCCATTCTTATTCCTTCATGTTCTTACCCGGCGGTTCTCATGAAGATGCTCTACTAGTTCATTATTCTTCATTCTTTTTCTTCTCCGGTGTTTTCAATTCAAGCGTTATTGATCATATCTTTTTCCTCGTTTCAAATATCTTCTCATGCCGGTACTCTTCATATTAATTCATTTCTCACTATTCAATTGTTCCGGAGTGCTCAAGATATCTAGAAGATTCGTGTTTCCACTCTGCTTTCGTTCAAGATCTTTCGAGGATGTTCTCTCATTAAAGCCTTTTAATTCAACCGGTGCAATCTATCTTCCAAGAAATCTTTTCAACGGTGTTTCTTTTGAGTGGGCCCTAACCACAGGTCCTTTCCCAGGATCTTACCTGACTCTTCTAATCTTCCATGGAGTTACTCTCAAATTCTTTTCGAAGTTTGACGTAAGAATGAATTATCATCAGTCAAATGTCTTTCTCCAAGATCTTTCAAATTCTTTTCATCGTTGGTTCAACATTTCTAATTTTTCATTCCGGAGTGCCCCAATAATTCATGGTGGTGTTTCTCGTCGTCATTCTCTACATTTGAAGATCGAAGAAGAGTTTCTCTTTAATCTTTCTCCATTCTCTTCAAGATTCATGATGCTAGCTTTATGCCATCTTCTCATAATTGATCTCAATTATGAGAATTCTTGAGCAGTTCAGGAGTCTTTTCAGTTTGATTCTCCGGAGCCCATCATCTCAGAATTATTCTTTCTAGCTTTCAGCTCTTGTTCTCCAAATCTTACCGGTGCATCATTCAAAATTTCTCTAATAAGTTCGCGATCTATTCGTCCTCATGTATCAAATCCCCTCTAGAATCTTCTTTTCGTTTTCCAATTCTTTCCGGTGATTTGTGTCTTTGCCACTTTCATTTTAATTCTTACGGTGGTTCTTCCAGGATTCTCTTGCGTTGTTATCATATAAATTCATTCGTTGTTTCAATCCTACCGGTGGTTCATTGAAGACTTTCTCAAGTTGGCGCTATATCTATCTTAATCCTTTTCAACGAGAATAAGTAGTATGCCAAATCCATTGTTTGTCATCAATTTAAATTGGTGAAGGATAAGCATAATGTAATTCTTATTTTTGTTTCATCGGGTAAATTCAATTCCTTATTCCGGAGTGGTCCATCATATCACATTCTCGGTTCGAGATGCCTTATCTTTTATTCCGGTGTTACGAGCTTCCACTTTATCTAGTCGCAAAGTTTCTTCTAACCATTGCAAGGTTTCACTCTGTGTTTTCAACTTCTCTTTCCTTTGTTTGATCATTCTTTTGGTTACCGGAGTTCTTCATGAAGGTTATACATGATGGCTCATCAAAGATTTAATTCCTTCTCAAAGTGTTCTTTGAGATTCTTTTCAGATGAGCTCAAGTATTCTTCATCTTGATTCCGAAGTGCAATTCTTTTTAACTTTTCTTTTGAGATGGTGTTATGTCTTTATTGACAATTTCCCTTCATGTTTCATGATTCAAAAGTTGTCAGGAATGAGATATTTAAACCCATCAATCTCTTCATTGGAGTTATCGTGGGTTATGTTTCACCTAAAGCGTTCCCTAAGGATTGTTGCTATTTATGGTGCTTATAAATGACGCAAGTTCTTCATTTATCCTCCCGATGATATAGTTTCTCCTCTCCTTGTTCATATCAATCCGATCTGTCGTTTTCCGTTAGTGGCAGGTTGTCACCTCATAATTTTGAGATGTATTCCATAAGACCATATCAAGCTTACTCTTTTCGTTGTTGGTTTTCCAACAACTCCGTTCGACCCTTCTCCTAAAGATGCTTTTAAAGCTCATTTGGGGTAGAAGATGTTGTTTTCTCCTCCGTTCATTCCTTTCCATTCTCTCATTTCTTCCAGAGGCATTGTGATGGTGCTCTCTTCAACCCATCTTCTTGTTTCGTCAAGATCATGTTCTTTTCTTGCCTATCCATTTAACCGGAGTGTTGTGGCCTTTTGCTCAAGTTCTTTTCGCCTTATCAAGCCTTGCATCTCTTTTCAACCGGAGTGCTGTCTGAGATCTTTCTTACCCCTTGTTCCATTCATTCAATAGTTCCGGAGGCAGTATGTTGTGATTTCATCAAGTATCTTCTCATCTTACCAAGTTCTTATTTAATTCCTTTTCTTTTCAATCGGAGTGCTGCCCGAAGTTGTTCTTCCTTGTTCCTCTTTTCTAACGGAGTGTTTTCAACTTCGTTCATCTCCGTTGTATTCTTTTCTCGAAATGGCTTAACCTTTTCAAGGTTCTTTGGTTTCACTCATTGGTGAAAGAAGCAACTTAGTTTTACCTTTTCTCTTTCTCTTCCGTTTTCCCTCCCATGCCATTCTAGATCTCGGGACGAGATCCTCTCGTAGTGGTGGAGTGTTGTAATGCCCCGAGACCAATGTGCCAGGTGTCCTCCAGTTATTCGCTTGTTACCTTGTCATTACTTGCGTTTCATGCTTTCCATATCATGTCATCATGTGCATTTCATCTGCATACATGTTCAACCGCCCGCCGCAGCGAATCGCGCGCTGCCACCTGTCCACCGCCGCCGTTCCACGGCCGCCGGCCTGCGGAGCCCGCCGCGGGCCCGCGCGGGCCCAGATCCGCGCCGCCGCATGGCCGGTCGCCGCCTCCTCGCGCGTCTCGCCACCCCGCCACCACCGACCATCACCGGAGAGTTCTCGCCGTCCCGCCGCCTCCGACGCCTGGCCTCGCCGCCGTCCTCCCTCTGCACCCCGGCGCCGAAGCTCGCCTGCCCCGCCGTCGTTCGACGTTCGCCGGAGCGCCCGCGCCTCCAGCCGCGTCCCCGTCGTCCGGATCCCGCTGGTGCAGCCCTGCCATGGCTTCCTCCGCCCTCGCTGGAGTCCTCGCCCTCGCTGGAGTCCTCCGGCGACCTCGCCGCAACCGGTCGCCGCCCTGTCCCAGATCCGGCCGGGTGGGATGAGATCCACCCGGTCCCGAACCAAACAGCTCCCACCGCGCCTGGACCGCTCCGGCCCGCTCGTCTCCGTCCCGTTGACTTCCTCCAAAGGTCGAAATATCTCTAGGTCCCCAGATCCCAGTATTATTTTGCATTTTTCATCATGTCATAACTTCGTCACCGTTGCTCCGATTCGTGCGTGTAGCATATCGAAATGTTCGTCTCGACGAGTACTTCATTTCATCGCATTGCATCATTTTCATTTGAGCTCATCTTGATGCCCGAAATGTTGTTGGAAGAGGGTTATGTGATGTTAGTTTTAGATCTGTTTCAGCTTATGCACTTTTGTCATTTTTGCGATGTTTAATGTGTGCCTGATATGATCCTGAGCTCTACATGTATTTTGAAGTATGCCATGTTATCTTTACAGGGGTGTATGCCATGTATTTTTGTGATCTCTGTGGTGACTAGCACAAGCATGCAAAGTAGCTTACTTAATGTTGCTGATTTCAGGGACTTAGAAATATTCTAAGTCTCGGTCCTGTCCTTATTTTTATGCCATATGTTCATGTTGCTACCTAGTGATCCATGCCTCTTTCGAGCATGATCGGTAAGGATGTTTTGTAGATATTGTGGTGCTCTATCCATCCATGTCTTTGTTTGCATTTATGGAGCACCCTAGCTTGAGTCAATCGAGCTCTACTTTTGCTATATAATGTTCCTGGCAGATTGTTAACATGTTTTGCAATGTTGCCAAGCTTGTTGTTGTTGTTGATCCGTGCATGCTATGATGTTGTTCTTGCCATGTCTAGCTTCTATGCCATGTCTACTTGCTGGGTGTATGCTTAGTTTATCATGCAATGCCTTGTGGTGAGTGCATCGAGCTCGTAAACATGCCTACTCGTTATCTGTTTTGCCATGTTCCAGTTTTTCACTAAGTCTGAATCTGTTTACGATAATTGCTATGTTCACGTGGTTGCAATTGTATTTTGTGATCCCTTTTGGCTTATGGTCAGTAAGGGACTTTTGTTGTATGCGTTGAGTAGCTTCATGCCATGCTTTGCTTTGCCATGATATGGTCCTGTAGCATGTAGTTATCTTGCTCTAAACATTGCTTCCTGATGTTAAATTCCTGACATGCTGTTAGTTTCTCTAAGTCTGAAACCTGTAATCTTTTGCACTTTTGCCATGCTTGTTTGAGCTTGCTATTGAGTGAATTAGCCGTAGCTCAGTGTTCATCTTTTGTCAAGCATCTTGAGTGGATCCCTGCCATGTATTTTGTTGTTATGTTAGAGTGTTGTAGCATGTTGTTCTTGATGCATTTAGATGGTCTCGTGCTGTTAATCGCATACCGGTGCCATATTTGTTTTGCTTGCCATTTCCAATCCGTGCATCCGATTCCGGTGATCTTTATATCGTTTTCGACCGAAATCAACTCACCTTTCGAGTGGCACTCTTGGATTTCCAAGTTGAGGCCAGGTTCAATCATTCCTTTCCAAATCTTGCATATGCATCTCATATCACATCCCGCATATCATACCATGTTTGCATCATGTTGTTTGTGCATTGCATGTGGTTGATTGTGTT
Source organism: Triticum aestivum (assembly GCF_018294505.1). NCBI lineage: Eukaryota > Viridiplantae > Streptophyta > Magnoliopsida > Poales > Poaceae > Triticum > Triticum aestivum. The sequence continues at coordinate 558,419,485 of NC_057809.1, read as the reverse complement.
CCTTTTGCTTGTTGTTCTTGTTTTGGGTAGAGCCGGGAGACGAGTACATGATCGAGGAGCCCGTTGAGTACACTTACGAGGATCAAGTCAACTCAGAGAACTTTGCAGGCAAGATGACCATACCCTCGAAATCACTTCTATCTTTGCTTGCTAGATGCTCGCTCTTTTGCTATACCTATGCTGCGATACCTACCACTTTCTTATCATGCCTCCCATATTGCCATGCCAAACCTCTAACCCACCTTGTCCTAGCAAACCATTGTTTGGCTATGTTACCGCTTTGCTCAACCCCTCTTATAGCGTTGCTAGTTGCAGATGAAGATTGGAGTTTGTTCCTTGTTGGCACATGTTATTGTTGGGATATCACAATATCTCTTATTTATTTAATGCATCTATATACTTGGTAAAGGGTGGAAGGCTTGGTCTTATGCCTGGTGTTTTGTTCCACTCTTGCCGCCCTAGTTTCCGTCATATCGTTGTTATGTTCCCGGATTTTGCGTTCCTTACACGGTTGGGTTATAATGGGAACCCCTTGATAGTTCGCCTTGAATAAAACTCCTCCAGCAATGCCCAACATTAGTTTTACCATTCGCCACCTAGCCTCTTTTTCCCTTGGGTTCCGCGGACTCAAGGGTCATCTTTATTAAACCCCCCGGGCCAGTGCTCCTCTGAGTGTTGGTCCAAACTAGAGCCCTTTGCAGCGCCCCCTCGGGGAAACTCGAGGTTTGGTTTTAGTTGTACGGAGCACTCATCTGAGTGTGCCCTGAGAATGAGATATGTGCAGCTCCTATCGGGATTTGTCGGCACATTCAGGCGGTGTTGCTGGACTTGTTTTACCATTGTCGAAATGTCTTGTAACCGGGATTCCGAGTCTGATCGGGTCTTCCTGGGAGAAGGAATATCCTTCGTTGACCATGAGAGCTTGTGATGGGGTAAGTTGGGACACCCCTGCAGGGATTTGAAATTTCGAAAGCCGTGCCCGTGGTTATGGGCAGATGGGAATTTGTTAATGTCCGGTTGTAGAAAACCTAAAGTTTATCTTAATTAAAGTGCATCAACCGCGTGTGTCGCTGTGATGGTCTCTTCTCGGCGGAGTCCGGGAAGTGAACACGGTGTTGGAGTTATGCTTGACGTAGGTTGTTCTAGGATCACTTCTTGATCATAGTTTCCCGAACGTGCTTTGCCTTCTCTTCTCACTCTCATTTGCGTATGTTAGCCACCAAATATGCTAGTTGCTTGCTGCAGCTCCACCTTATACCTTTACCCTTCCTATAAGCTTAAATAGTCTTGATCGCGAGGGTGTGAGATTGCTGAGTCCCCGTGACTCACAGATACTTCCAAAACCAGTTTGCAGGTGCCGATGATACCGTGCAGGTGACGCAACCGAGCTCAAGGAGGAGCTCGATGAAGATCGTGTTCGTTATGTTGTTCCGTTTCCAGTTGATCAGTAGTGGAGCCCAGTCGGGACGGTCGGGGATCTGTGTAGCATTTGGGGTAGTCATCTTTTATTTTGGTACCGTAGTCGGACCCTGATGGTATCTGGATGATGTAATGCTTTATTCATGTATTGTGTGAAGTGGCGAGTGTAAGCCAACTATGTATCCTTTTCCCTTAATGAATTACATGGGTTGTTGTGAAGATTACCTCACTTGCGACATTGCTTTCAATGCGGTTATGCCTCTAAGTCGTGCTTCGACACGTGGGAGATATAGCCGCATCAAGGGCGTTACACTTCTACCCACTTAGTAACGTAATCAACAACAACTAAAATATGTTCATATCCATTAGAGGCAGGAAAAGGTCCCATATAATCAAAGCCCCAAACATCAAATGGTTCAATAACAAGTGAATAATTCATAGGCATTTCTTGACGTCTACTAATATTACCAATTCTTTGACATTCATCACAAGATAGGACAAACTTACGGGCATCCTTGAAGAGAGTAGGCCAATAAAAACCGGATTGCAATACCTTATGTGCAGTTCTATCTCCCGCGTGGTGTCCTCCATAAGTTTCAGAGTGGCACTTGCGTAGGATTTGTTCTTGTTCATGCTCAGGTACACAACGTCTAATAACACCATCTACTCCTTTTTTATAAAGATGTGGGTCATCCCAAAAGTAATGTCTCAAATCATAGAAGAACTTTTTCTTTTGTTGGTATGTGAAGCTAGGTGGTATGAATTTAGCAACAATGTAATTAGCATAATCAGCATACCAAGGAGTACTACGAGAAGTACTTATGACATTTAATTGTTCATCAGGAAAGCTATCATCAATAGGTAGTGGGTCATCAAGAACATTCTCTAACCTAGATAAGTTGTCTGCAACGGGGTTCTCAGCTCCTCTTCTATCAACAATATGTAAATCAAATTCTTGTAGCAAGAGAACCCATCTAACAAGTCTAGGTTTAGCATCTTTCTTCTCCATAAGATATTTAATACCAGCATGATCAGTGTGGATAGTTACTTTAGAATCAACAATATAAGGTCTGAACTTATCACAAGCAAATACAACTGCTAAAAGTTCTTTTTCAGTAGTAGCATAATTTCTTTGAGCATTGTGTAGAGTCTTACTAGCATAATGGATAACATTTAATTTCTTATCAACTCTTTGCCCTAGAACAGCACCTACAGCATAATCGCTAGCATCACACATAATTTCAAAGGGTAAATTCCAATCAGGTGGCTAAACAATAGGTGTAGAGACTAATGCTTTCTTAAGTATTTCAAATGCTTCTACACAATCATCATCAAAGACAAATGGTATATCTTTTTGTAATAAATTAGTCAGAGGCCGAGAAATTTTTGAGAAGTCCTTAATGAACCTCCTATAAAATCCGGCGTGACCAAGGAAACTTCTTATACCTTTGATGTCCTTGGGACATGGCATCTTTTCAATAGCATCAACCTTGGCTTTATCAATTTCAATACCTCTTTCAGAAACTTTATGCCCCAAGACAATACCCTCATTAACCATAAAGTGGCACTTTTCTCAATTCAAGACAAGATTAGTTTCTTCACATCTCTGCAAAATTCGATCAAGATTGCTCAAGCAATCATCAAAAGAAGATCCATAGATGGAAAAATCGTCCATGAAAACCTCACAAATCTTTTCACAAAAGTCAGAGAATATAGCCATCATGCATCTTTGAAAGGTAGTAGGTGCATTACATAAACCAAAAGGCATATGTCTATAAGCAAAAGTACCAAAAGGGCATGTAAAAGTAGTCTTTGATTGATCTTTAGCTGACACAAGTATTTGAGAGAAACCAGAATAACCATCTAGAAAGCAGTAATGTGTATGTTTGCATAATCTTTCTAGCATTTGATCGATAAAAGGTAAGGGGTAATGATCTTTCTTAGTAGCCTTATTTAATTTGCGAAAATCAATTACCATCCTATAACCTGTAATAATTCCTCGTGGAATCAATTCATCTTTATCATTAGGAACAACAGTAATACCTCCCTTCTTAGGGACACAATGAACAGGACTTACCCACTGACTATCAGCAATGGGATAAATTATACCTGCCTCCAGAAGCTTTAGTATTTCTTTTCTTACCACTTCTTTCATTTTAGGATTCAGACATTGTTGAGGATCACGAACTGGTTTGGCATCTGCTTCCAAATTTATTTTATGTTGACATAGAGTGGGACTAATGCCCTTAAGATCATCAAGAGTATATCCAATAGCAGCATGGTGCTTCTTCTTCTTCATGCTCTGAAAGGTTAGCACTAATAATAACAGGATATATCTTCTTTTCATCAAGATAAGCATATTTAAGATTATCAGGCAACGGTTTAAGCTCAAACACGGGATCACTGTTAGGTGGAGGGGGATCCCCTAGGATTTCAACAGGCAAATTGTGTTTCAGAATAGGTTCCTATTTAAAGAATACTTCATCTATTTCCCTTCTTTCATTCATAAACATATCATTCTCATGGTCTAGCAAATATTGTTCTAAAGGATCACTAGGAGGTACGACAACAGAAGCAAGACCAATAATTTCATCCTTACTAGGCAATTCTTCTTCACGGTGTTGTTTACTAAATTTAGAGAAATTAAATTCACGAGTCATATCATCCAAGCCAATAGTAACAACATTCTTTTCGCAGTCTATCTTAGCATTAACAGTGTTCAAGAAGGGTCTACCAAATATAATGGGACAAAAGCTATCTTGTGGGGAACTAAGAACAAGAAAATCAGCAGGATATTTAGTTTTCCCGCACAAGACTTCAACATCTCTAACAATTCCCACTGCTGAAATAGTATCTCTATTAGCAAGTTTAATTGTGACATCAATATCTTCTAACTCAGCAGGTGCAATTTCATGCTTGATTTCTTTATACAAGTCATAAGGTATAACACTAACACTAGCACCCATCTCACATAAGCCATGATAACAATGTTCTCCAATTTTAACAGAAATAACAGGCATGCCTACCACAGGTCTATGTTTATCTTTAGCACAAGGTTTAGCAATTCTAGCAGTTTCACCGCAGAACTGGATAACATGCCCATCAATATTATCAGACAAGAGATCTTTAACAATAGCAACATTAGGTTCAACTTTAACTTGTTCAGGAGGTATATAAGTTCTAATATTGCTTTTGCGAACCACAGTTGAAGCTTTAGCATGATCCTTTATTCTAACAGGGAAAGGTGGTTTCTCAACATAAGAAATAGGAACAATATGATCATTATAAGTGATAGTATTTTCTTCAACTTTAATAGGTGCAGATACTTTTACTTCTATGGGAGGATGATATTTAAACCACTTCTCCTTTGGGAGATCAATATAAGTAGCAAAAGATTCACAGAAAGAAGCTACTATCTCAGAATCAAGTCCATATTTAGTGCTAAACTTACGGAAAATATCGGTATCCACAAAAGATTTAACACAATCAAACTTAGGTGTCATACCTGACTCCTTACCTTTGTCGAGATCCCAATCTTCAGAGTTGCGTTTAATACTATCCAATAAATCCCATCTAAATCCAATAGTCTTCATCATAAAAGAGCCAGCACAAGAAGTATCGAGCATGGTGCGATTATTTTCAAAAGGCCGAGCATAATTTTTTTGAAGAATTGTTTCTCTTGGGAGCTCATGATTGGGGCATGAATATAACATTGATTTAAGCCTCCCCAATCTTGAGCGATGCTTTCTCCTTCGCGAGGCCAAAAATTATATATATAATTGCGATCACGATGAACAAGATGCATAGGGTAATACTTTTGATGAAATTCCAATTTCAATCTTCTATAGTTCCATGATCTCGTATCATCACATAGCCTATACCATATCAATGCGTCTCCCTTCAAAGATAAAGGGAAGACCTTCTTCTTAGCAACATCATCGGGTATACCTGCAAGCTTAAATAATCCACAAACTTCATCCACATATATTAGGTGTTCATCAGGATGCTTTGTTCCATCTCCTGTAAAAGGATTAGCTAGCAGTTTTTCTATCATACCCTAAGGATACTCATAAGGAATTTCATTTTCAATAGGTTCAGTAGGTTGAGGAGCAACTCTTTGCTCTACTGGTCGGGGTGAAGATACCCCGAACAAGCCCCTCAGGGGATTACTTTCCATAGTAACAAGTGACAGTAAATTTCAGCACACTATATAAATTTTTCCTTACCAAATTCCACCTACCAAAGGTGCTTCACTCCCCGGCAACGTCGCCAGAAAAGAGTCTTGATGACCCACAAGTATAGGGCATCTATCGTAGTCCTTTCGATAAGTAAGAGTGTCGAACCCAACGAGGAGCACAAGGAAATGATAAGCGGTTTTCAGCAAGGTATTCTCTGCAAGTACTGAAATAAGTGGTAACAGATAGTTTTGTGATAAGATAATTTGTAACGAGCAACAAGTAACAAAAGTAAATAAAGTGCAGAAAGGTGGCCCAATCCTTTTTGTAGCAAAGGACAAGCCTGGACAAACTCTTATATAAGGAAAAGCGCTCCCGAGGACACATGGGAATATCGTCAAGCTAGTTTTCATCACATTCATATGATTCGTGTTCGGTACTTTGATAATTTGACATGTGGGTGGATCGGTGCTTGGGTGCTGTTCTTACTTGAACAAGCATCCCACTTATGATTAACCTCTATTGCAAGCATCCACAACTACAACAAAAGTATTAAGGTAAACCTAACCATAGCATGAAACATATGGATCCAAATCAGCCCCTTACGAAGCAATGCATAAACTAGGGTTTAAGCTTGTGTCACTCTAGCAACCCATCATCTACTTATTACTTCCCAATGCCTTCCTCTAGGCCCAAATAATGGTGAAGTGTTATGTAGTCGACGTTCACATAACACCACTAGAGGCTAGACAACATACATCTCATCAAAATATCAAACGAATACCAAATTCACATGACTACTAATAGCAAGACTTCTCCCTTGTCCTCAAGAACAAACGTAACTACTCACAAAGCATATTCATGTTCATCATCAGAGGGGTAATAATATGCATAAAGGATCTGAACATATGATCTTCCACCAATTAAACCAACTAGCATCAACTACAAGGAGTAATTAATACTACTAGCAACCTACTAGCACCAATCCCGGACTTGGAGACAAGAATTGGATACAAGAGATGAACTAGGGTTTTAAGATGAGATGGTGTTGATGAAGATGTTGATGGAGATTGCCCTCTCCCGATGAGAGGAGCGTTGGTGATGACGATGGCGATGATTTCCCCCTCTGGGAAGGAAGTTTCCCCGGCAGAATAGCTCTGCCGGAGCCCTAGATTGGTTCCGCCAAGGTTCCTCCTCGTGGCGGCGGAGTTTCATCCCGAAAGGTTGCTTCTAGTTTTTTTTCTCGACGAAAGACTCCATATAGCAGAAGATGGTCATCGAAGAGCCACCAGGGGGCCCACGAGGTAGGGGGGCGCGCCCCCCACCCTCGTGGACAGGGTGTGGCCCCCCTAGTCTTCATCTTTGGCGAGGAATTTTCATTATTTATTATAAGGTATTCCGTGGAGTTTCAGGACTTTTGGAGTTGTGCAGAATAGGTCTATAATATTTGCTCCTTTTCCAGCCCAGAATTCCAGCTGCCGACATTCTCCCTCCTTATGTAAACCTTGTAAAATAAGAGAGAATAGCCATCAGTATTGTGACATAATATGAAATAACAGCCCAGAATGCAATAAATATTGATATAAAAGCATGATGCAAAATGGACGTATCAGGGTCCACGAAGAAGCAACCTTGTCTATCCCACCATGGCCATCGCCCGAAGGACTTGCCTCACTAGTGGTAGATCTTCACGAAGTAGGCGATCTCCTTGCCCTTACAAACTCCTTGGTTCAACTCCACAATCTTGTCGGAGGCTCCCAAGTGACACCTAGCCAATCTAGGAGACACCACTCTCCAAGAAGTAACAAATGGTGTGTTGATGATGAACTCCTTGCTCTTGTGCTTCAAATGATAGTCTCCCCAATACTCAACTCTCTCTCACAGGATATGGATTTGGTGGAGAGAAGATTTGAGTGGAAAGCAACTTGGTGAAGGCTAGAGATCAAGATTCATATGGTAAGAGTGGAATATCTTGGCCTCAACACAAGTGTAGGTGGTTCTCTCTCATAAAAAGGTAAGTTGGAAGTGTAGGTTCGTTCTGATGGCTCTCTCTTCGAATGAAGAGGTGGTGGAGGGGTATATATAGCCTCCACACAAAATCTAACCGTTACACACAACTTGCCAATCTCGGTGAGACTGAATTGATAAACTCGGTCGGACCGATTTAGCAAAGCTAGTGACCGTTAGGGTTTTCGGTGGGACCGACATGCAACTAGGTAGGACCAATATGGTTAGGGTTAGGGCATAACGTAATCTCAGTGAGACCGATTACACAAACTTGGTGAGACCGATTTTGGTAATAAGCTAACCAGAGAGTTGGTCAGGTAAACTCGGTAGGACCGATTCGCTCATTTCGGTGAGACCGAAATGTTACAAAAGGGAAACAGAGAGTTTACATTGCAATCTCGGTGGGACCGATCGCTCATCTCGGTGGGACCGAAATGTTACGAAGGGAAACAGAGACATTACAATCCCATCTCGGTGAGACCGAGATCCCTATCGGCGAGACCAATTTGCCTAGGGTTTGTGGCAGTGGCTATGACATTTGAACTCGGTGGTGCCGGATAGAAAGAATCGGTGGGGCCGAGTTTGACATTTGGTTTAGGTCATATGTGGATGTGAGAAAGTAGTTGAGGGTTTTGGAGCATATCACTAAGCACTTTGAGCAAGAGCCTCATTAAGCAACACCTCATCCCTCCTTGATAGTATTGGCTTTTCCTATAGACTCAATGTGATCTTGGATCACTAAAATAGAAAATGTAGAGTCTTGAGCTTTGAGCTTGAGCCAATCCTTTTGTCCTTATCATTTTGAGGGGTCCACTTTTCTCATCAATGCCATGCCAATCATTGAGCTTTCCTGAGATATTAATCTTGAAATGGCATTAGCTCAATGAGCTATATGTTGTTAGGAATTACCAAAACCACCTAGGGATAGTTGCACTTTCAGAAGCGTGTCATGGTAAACGAAACGGTGGTAAGTTGCATGGCAATATATCTCGGAATGGCTATGGAAATGCCATGGTAGGTAGGTATGGTGGCTGTTTTGAGGAAGGTATATGGTGGGTGTATGATACCGGCAAAAAGTGTGCGGTATTAGAGAGGCTAGCAATGGTGGAAGGATGAGAGTGCGTATAATCCATGGACTCAACATTAGTCATAAAGAACTCATATACTTGTTGCAAAAATCAACAAGTTATCAAAGCAAAGTATTATGCGCATGCTCCTAGGGGGATAGATTGGTAGGAAAAGACCATCGCTCGTCCCCGACCGCCACTCATAAGGAAGACAATCATAAATAAATCATGCTCCGACTTCATCACATAACGGTTCACCATACGTGCATGCTACGGGAATCACAAACTTTAACACAAGTATTTCTCAAATTCATAACCACTCAACTAGCATGACTCTAATATCACCATATTCATATCTCAAAACAATTATCAAGCATCAAACTTCTCATAGTATTCAACACACTCATAAGATTTGTTTTTTACTAATCTTGGATGCCTATCACTTTAGGACTAATTTTTATGATTAAAGCAAATTGCCATGCTGTTTTGTAGGACTCTCAAAATAATATAAGTGAATCATGAGAGAACAAATAGTTTCTATAAAACAAATCCACCACCATGCTCTAAAAGATATAAGTGAAGCACTAAAGCAAAAACTATATAGCTCAAAAGATATAAGTGAAGCACATAGAGTATTCTAATAAATTCCGAATCATGTGTGTCTCTCTCAAAAGGTGTGTACAACAAGGATGATTGTGGTAAACTAAAAAGCAAAGACTCAAATCATGCAAGACGCTCCAAGCAAAACACATATCATGTGGTGAATAAAAATATAGCTCCAAGTAAAGTTACCGATGGACGAAGACGAAAGAGGGGATGCCTTCCGGGGCATCCCCAAGCTTTGGATTTTTGGTGTCCTTAGATTACCTTGGGGTTCCATGGGCATCGCCAAGCTTAGGCTCTTGCCACTCCTTGTTCCATAATCCCTCAAATCTTTACCCAAAACTTGAAAACTTCACAACACAAAACTCAAAATAGAAAATCTCATGAGCTCCGTTAGCGAAAGAAAACAAAACACCACTTCAAGGTACTGTAATGAACTCATTCTTGATTTATGTTGGTGTTAAACTTACTGCATTCCAACTTCTGTATGGTTTATAAACTCTTTTACTAGCCATAGATTCATCAAAATAAGCAAACAACACACGAAAAACAGAATCTGTCAAAAACAGAACAATCTGTAGTAATCTGTAGCTAACGCAAACTTATGGAACCCCAAAAATTCTAAAATAAATTGCTGGACGTGAGGAATTCATCTATTAATCATCTTCAAAAATAATTAACTAAATATCACTCTCCAATAAAAAATGGAAGCAATTCTCGTGAGCGCTAAAGTTTCTGTTTTTACAGCAAGATCAAAAAGACTTTCCCCAAGTCTTCCCAACGGTTCTACTTGGCACAAACACTAATTAAACACAAAAAACACAACCAAAACAGAGGCTAGATAAATTATTTATTACTAAACAGGAGCAAAAAGCAAGGAATAAAAATAAAATTGGGTTGCCTCCCAACAAGCGCTACCGTTTAACGCCCCTAGCTAGGCATAAAAGTAAGGATAGATCTAGGTATTGCCATAATAATAGGATAGATCACGAAAACTCATTCCATATTCTCTACGTTCAGTAGCAAGTTTTCTTTGAGGCAAGCAAAAGTAATCAAAAGGGCTAAATTTAATGGGATAGAAGTCCCCAAGATCAATTTTGGGAGGTATAGGTTCCTCCTTTGGCCCTTCATATTGCACAACCAATTCATCATTATAAGCATTCTTTTGAAAAAACTTCGTGAGCATGTACTCGAGAGAATATCCTAGCTCATTATTTCGAATAGCAAAATCATTATTAAGTTCAGAAATTCTATCAACTAGAACATTGGTAGGAACTTTTTTTCTAAGGTTCTCATTAAAAGCAACATAGTCTAAAGATTGAAAACACATTATTTCCTCTTGATCAAAGAGGATTGCCTCTATGGGAGGGCGGCTAGTGTCCACCCTATAGTGCGCAAAGATTTCTTTGGCCTCTTTTATTATAAATCTGAACTCATGAGCCAAAAAGATAGTAGTGGCACGCTTAACAGAAGAATGCTCAATATTAAAAACTTCTAGGAAAATCCTTTGTATGCAAGGATGCATGTGCATAAATTGCCTTTCAAGTTCAACTACAAGCATGGCGATAGCATCCGCAAGACTACTAGTTCTATGAAAAATATAACTACCCATAGAAGGCAAAGCACCGGCACAAGTAAAGAAATCTTGGATAACTCCTTTTCGAATAATATTACCACTACCGATTCAGAATTTTTTTATATGTAAGATAGGGGGTTCTTCAGCAGGAGCATCAGAATTTTCCATGTTATTATTATTGTCCATATTGACAATAATTTCCCCAATTTCAGACATAACGGCAGAAAGTGCGAGGAGCAAAAGAAAGAGGGAGGCGAACAGAAAAGAGAGGGCGAATAAAACGGCAATGGTGAAGTGGGGGAGAGGAAAATGAGAGGCAAATGGCAAATAATGTAATGCGAGGGATAAGAGTTTGTGATGGGTACTTGGTATATCTTGACTTGTGCGTAGACTCCCCGGCAATGGTGCCAGAAATGGCTCGTTGTGGGGAGTCAAATCTTGACTTGACTTGGCGCGAATCTCCCCGACAACGGCACCAGAAATCCTTCTTGCTACCTCTTGAGCACTGCGTTGGTTTTCCCTTGAAGAGGAAAGGGTGATGTAGTAAAGTAGCGTAAGTATTTCCCTCAGTTTTTGAGAACCAAGGTATCAATCTAGTAGGAGATCACGCTCGAGTCCCACACACCTACACAAACAAATAAGAACTCGCAACCAACGCGATAAAGGGGTTGTCAATCCCTTGACGGTCACTTACGAGAGTGAGATCTGATAGATATGATAAGATAATATTTTTGGTATTTTTATGATAAAGAGAAATAAAGATGCAAAGTAAAATAAACGACAATAGAAATAGCTAAGTGTTGGAAGATTAATATGATGGAGGATAGACCCGGGGGCCATAGGTTTCACTAGTGGCTTCTCTCAAGAGCATAAGTATTACGGCGGGTAAACGAATTACTGTCAAGCAATTGATAGAATTGAGCATAGTTATGAGAATAGCTAGGTATGATCATGTATATAGGCATCACGTCCGTGACAAGTAGACCGAAACGATTCTGCATCTACTACTATTACTCCACACATCGACCGCTATCCAGCATGCATCTAGAGTATTAAGTTCATAAGAACAGAGTAATGCTTTAAGTAAGATGACATGATGAAGAGGGATAAACTCATGCAATATGATATAAACCCCATCTTTTTATCCTCGGTGGCAACAATACAATACGCGCCTTGCTGCCCCTGCTGTCATTGGGAAAGGACACCGCAAGATTGAACCCAAAGCTAAGCATTTCTCCCATTGCAAGAAAGATCAATCTAGTAGGCCAAACCAAACTGATAATTTGAAGAGACTTGCAAAGATAACCAATCATACATAAAAGAATCCAGAGGAGATTCAAATATTGTTCATACATAAACTTGATCATAAACCCACAATTCATCGGATCTTGACAAACACACCATAAAAGAAGATTACATCGAATAGATCTCCAAGAAGATCGAGGAGAACTCTGTATTGAGATCCAAAGAGAGAGAAGAAGCCATCTAGCTAATAACTATGGACCCGAAGGTCTGAGGTAAACTACTCACACATCATCGGAGAGGCTATGGTGTTGATGTAGAAGCCCTCCGTGATCAATGCCCCCTTTGACGGAGCACCGGAAAAGGCCCCAAGATGGGATCTCATGGGTACAAAAGGTTGTGGCGGTGGAAATAGGGTTTTGGCTCCGTGTCTGATGTTTCCAGGGTATATGGGTATATATAGGAGGAAGAAGTACGTCGGTGGAGAAACGAGGGGCCCACGAGGGTGGAGGGCGCGCCTGGGGGAGGTGGGCGCGCCCCCTGCCTTGTGCCTTCCTTGTTGATTGCTTTACGTAGACTCCAAGTCCTCTGGATCACGTTTGTTCGGAAAATCACATTCCCAAAGGTTTCATTCTGTTTGGACTCTGTTTGATATCCTTTTCCTTCAAAACACTGAAATAGGCAAAAAACAACAATTTGGGCTGGGCCTCTGGTTAATAGGTTAGTCCCAAAAATAATATAAAAGTGTATAATAAAGCCCATTAAACATCCAAAACAGAATATAATATAGCATGGAACAATTAAAAATTATAGATACGTTGGAGACGTATCAACCCATAGTCAGGCACACCACCACGCTTTCACCCTTTGCACAGTGAGACCCGGGGCCACTTGTCTGCTGTCCGTCGACACCAACACTGGTGGGGACGTGACACTCCCCCCCTGAGATGCAGACTCCTCCAACAGTGAAGCCATCAGAAAACGAGCCTGAAGAACATAATAATCTTCCCGAGTTGCATGATCTGCAGCGATGCCATGCCATGAACCTTTGATCTGAGGGATTGCTGAGTTAACTTTCTTTACCATGCGTCGTTTGAGAATTGCTTTGGGCTGCAATGTAACAGTGGACAAATCTGGTGGCTCGAGCAAGTCTGCAAACACTGGAGAGTAGTTTGCAGTAAATGGCTTCAATTGGGAAACATGAAAGACGGGATGTATGAGGCTAGCAGACGAAAGATCCAAACGATAAGCAGTAGCACCAATTCTTTCAGTGACACGAAATGGACCAAAGAACTTCATTGCGAGCTTGTGACAGGGGCGGTTGACCATCGAAGATTGTGCATAAGGTTGGAGTTTGAGCAGAACTTCCTCGCCAACAACAAATTCCCTATCCATATGATGCTTATCAGCCTGTGACTTAATTCTCTGCTGAGCACATAAGAGATGGTCACGTAACAGAGCCAAAAAATCTTCACGGTCTACTGCTAGCTCTGCCAAGGAAGCAGATAAAGCTCCAGTGTCAATCGACATAGTATCAATATTAGGATCAATGCCATGTAATGCCTTAAAAGGAGTGCTGCCAAGCAACATGTGGTAAGAGGAATTATACCAAAACTCTCCCATTGGTAACCAGCGTTTCCACCTTGTCGGGCTGTCATGAACGGCACAACGTAGATACTGTTCTAAGCACTGGTTAACACACTCCGTTTGCCCGTCCATTTGGGGATGATAGGCCGTCGAGTAGCATAACTTGGTGCCTATCTCCTTGAAGAGCTTCCTCCAAAAAGAACTGGTAAACACCTTATCTCGGTCGGAAACAATAGATGCTGGAACTCCATGAAGGTGAACCACATTATCAATGAAAACCGTGGCTACGGACTGAGCTGTATAGGGGTGTTTCAGAGGAAAGAAGTGAGCATATTTGGTGAGTCGATCCACCACCACTAGGATTACCTCAAATCCTTCTGATTTCGGAAGCCCATCTATGAAATCCATGGTAATGCCCTTCCAAGGACGCGTAGGCACTGGCAAGGGCTGCAGCAGACCACCCGGATGCGTGCGCTCATGTTTTGCTTGCTGACAAACTTGACACTGATTCACCCAGTCCTCGACTTGTTGTTTCATGCCCGACAATTGGAATAATTTGAACACGCGGTAATAAGTGGCCCCGATGCTTGAGTGACCCCCGACAACGCTTCAATGCGAAGCACTGATGATTTTTGTTTGCAGCGCAGACATTGTTGAGGAAATCGTTAACTGGTAGCTGCTCGGTTGGCTAGCGAGTAGGGGATTAATCGGCTAATCGGCAAGTTAATCAGCCATTTAATCAATTAATCGGACGATTTTTCAGTTTATCGGCTACTCGGTGACCCTATGAGTAGGGATTAATCGGCAAGTTAACTGGTTAATCGGATGAATTCTTGAACAGGGAGCGCAGAATTATTACCAAGCCACAGACGTCCTTGATATTTAATCAGTCCTTGATCAAGTGAGTAACCGTGTTCATTCGGACTATGCACTACCAGACGAGCCAATCGGTCCAGAGCTGATTGATCAGTTTGATAGGAAGTCATAACCTCCTGCATCCACATTGTTTGGCAAGTCGAGACTGCTGTGATTGTGTACAAATGACCCACACAAGATAATGCATCTGCGGCATTGTTCTCCGAGCCTTTGCGATATTTAAACTAAAATTGAAGGCCCATCATCTTAGACATGGTCTTGCGCTTAAGATCAATAGTGAGTTGTTGATCCCGTAAATGACAGAGGCTTCAATGGTCTGTAATGATAGTGAAGGGACCCCTCTAAAGGTAAGGGCGCCACTTATCAATGGCCATAATGACAGCCAAGAATTCCTTCTCATAGACAGACAACTTTTGATTGGCCACACCCTAAGCCCTGCTCCGATAAGCAATAGGATGGTTATTCTATGAAAGTATGGCTCCAATTCCTGTAGAAGAAGCATCCGTTTCAACGGCAAAAGATTGACTGAAATCCGGTAGAGCTAATACAGGAGTACTAGTCATAGTTGTTTTCAATTTCTGAAAAGATACAGTGGCTTGCTCTGTCCAAGCAAAACCCTTCTTGGTCAGCAATTGAGTCAAGGGCTTGGCCAGAGTACCATAATTTTGGACAAACTTGCGGTAGTACCCGGTCAACCCAAGGAACCCACGCAATTCAGTAGCATTGGTAGGTTGAGGCCATTGTTCCATCGCCATAGTCTTCTATGAATCTGTAGCCACTTCTTCGAAAGAAATTACATGACCCAAATATCGAATTTCAGTCTGAGCAAAAGAGCATTTGGAAAGCTTCACGAACAACTAATGCTCACGCAAGGTCTATAGTACCGAGCGGAGATGCTCCAAATGTTCCTCCCAAGTGGTACTGAACACTAGAATGTCGTCCAGAAACATGATGACATACTTGCGATTAGATGGAGAAAAAATGTTGTTCATTAAGCACTGAAATGTTGGTGGTCCATTGGTCACCCCAAACAGCATAACACGAAATTGGAAGTGTCCTGAATGTGTCTTGAATGCAGTCTTCTCCTCATCTGGTTCATGCATACGGATTTGATGATAACCTGCCCTAAGATCAAGCTTGGAGAAATTTTTTGATCCTGCCAATTCATCGAGTAATTCGTCGACCATAGGAAGAGGAAATTTGTTCTTCACAGCGATGGCGTTGAGTTTGCAGTACTCCACACAGAAAAGACAGCTGCCATCTTTTTTCTTAACTAGAAGTATTGGCGATGCATACGGGCTCATACTAGGTTTCACAATTCCTGCCTTGATCATCTCTGCCACCTGTTGTTCAATCCCATCCTTCTGTTGTGGTGAATATCGGTAAGGGCGAGAGTTAGGAGGGTTATGACCCACTTACAAGGTGATCGCATGATCATACACTCGATGTGGAGGTAGGCCAGTTGGAGTTTCAAACACATCCCGGAATTTTGTTAACATTGCAGTCAAATCTTCTGGATATGAGCCAAGCGTAGAAACAACATCACCTGAAGAAGGATCAACCACAGCCATAGCCCAAATATCATTGCCATGGAGCTTTGTCCAATTGCTCTACTGATATGGCTTGCAATTGCAGAGTAGAAACAGGCTGAACACCTTGAAGAGAAATAATAGTATCACCATGTGCAAACTGTAAGGATTTTCCCTCCCAATCACAAGTAATCAGACTGTGACACTTAAGCCAGTCCATTCCCAGCACTACATCATAGGCCCCCAGTTGTAGCACTCCCGTTGGTATAACAAAAGTGTGACCTTGTGCCCACCAAGTCAGATTAGGGGTTTGAAACTTGGATTCATAGCTTGACCATTTGCAACTGTGACTTTCACTGCTGGCACAACGACCAAATCCAACGAAGCGCACTTGGCAAAATTTTCATCCACGAAACTGTGACTACTGCCTGAGTCCACGAGTGCTAACATGACTTGTTTTCCCACCAATGCTCTTCTGTGAATGGTTTCTGTATTGTCGGCTCCTGAAACAACGTGGGCTGAAATCTGACATCACTGCAGGTTTGCAGGTTCAGTTAGTAACTCCAAAGCCTGTACTGCATCTTCGGTTAAAACCTCATCGAATTCACCCAACTGTATTGTCAGTAATTGCATCGGTTTCTTGCACTGATGCTCCTTGCTGTACTTATCACCACAACGAAAACACAAACCATTGGCTCATCGGAAATCCCGTAATTGTCGCTCACGACCAAAGTCGTTCGTGTTCTTTATGGGAACTAGTGGAACTGAAGCAATGGCAGATTGGGTTGGTTGTTGTTGAATCTGACAAGGAAATCGGAACTGTGGTCGCTGCAATTCTATTTCCTCCTCCTGAATCTTGGCCAAACACACTGCTCGAGTGACACTTGTAGGTGCTTGTAATCGAACAACAGCCCTGATCTCATCCTTCAGTCCTAGAACAAACTGAGATATGAAAAACCTGGAGTTCAAAGAAGGATCCAAAGCTATCAGATGATACATAGCAGTCTCAAACGCAGCCTTATACTGTGTCACTGTATTGGTTTGTTTTAGCTGTAAGAGATGTGTCATATGTGTTTCAAACTCTCCTTTCCCAAATCTCGATTCAATTTCCAAAGCAAAATCGTCCCACGGCCACAGACGACGATGACGTTTGAACGGTTGCCACCACAGCGCCGCATGTCCATCGAGATACAGTGTAGCAGTTGACACCCACTGATGCACATGCACTTGATACATATCAAAGTAAGTGCGGGCCAAATCGATCCACAGCCTAGGATTCTCACCATTGAAACGAGGAAAATGGTGCTTGGGTGGCTTGACGAAATGAGCTCGATCTCGTTCCGGTGCAAACTCCCGATGTTGCTCAGGGGCGTGCTCACGGACTGAGCGATGATCCTGACGAGGTGCCGACGCTGGTGCCTGAGGTGGCGACTGCTCCATAGGGGAAGGTGGTGCTGTGACAAACACCCGACCGTTGCCCAGGTTCCCGAGCAAGGGCGGCTGAAGGTTAGCGAGCCAAGGGGCAGGGCAAGAAGTGGGTGTTGCACCTTGCTCGATGACGCCCGATCCCGCAGGTACCACGCCGATCTCTGCTTGCCGATGGCGGATGGCATCGACGTGCTCCTGCGTATCTTCCACCTGTTTCCCCAAATTCGAGATTCGAAGATCCATCGCCTCAAGCTTGGTGAGCATAGAGGTAAGCACCGCCTGGATGGTCTCAATGTTTTCCCCCATGGCTGTGAGCACCAAATTGGTCTGCGCCGACAGCAGCGGCTGCTTCGACGGCGTCATCGTGACTCGCTCCGAATTCGTCGAACCCCACTTGGGATTTTGCGCGAATTTTGCAGAAACAAAATCTGCACCCTTCGTGGTGGAATTTTACCGCCGAATCAAGAGGATGTGAGCGCAGCGAACGCTGATTCGAGGCTGCTGATACCAATTGTGAGGCCCTGGCTAGTCTCACGAATCAACGAGTAGGGTCTGAGAGGGGATCGGAAAGAACATGATGAGAAAAAGGGGAAAACCAGAGAAGAAGAAGAAGAACACGGAAGAGATGAGGTTCAGTTACTATTCATTCAACATTATTCCCTCTCTACAGTCTGTAGCTATAATATAACCACATCACCAGTACACGCTACTAGCTGGACCCATAGTCAGGCACACCACCATGCTTACACCCTTTGACTCTGCACAGTGAGACCCAGGGCCACTTGTCTGTTTTCCGTCGACACCAACACTGGTGGGGGCAGGCCAGTTGGAGTTTCAAACACATCCCGAAATTCTGTTGACACTGCAGTCAAATCTTCTGGATATGAGCCAGGCTAGAAATTGCAAAGTCTTTACGGATGCAACATGGAAACCTGATACACAAAACACCACAGGCATAGGAATTTTCATACAGATGGCTGCAAAACATCAAGAGGTCAATATCAGTATTTGTTTATCCGAGGAACAAATCGCATCGCCTCTCCAAGCAGAAGCTACGGCACTTCAAGTAGCTGCCCAAGTGATTAATACAATCACAACAGGAGACACCATCTTCTTCACGGATAATCAAGTTTTGGCCCAGGCTGCAGAAGCAAGAGATATCCTTAAATGCCCTGGTCATTGGGAGATTAGAAGCCAACTGGCAAATTTCTTTAGCTCTACTAGCAAGGCTCAGATAAACGTTAGACACATTCCCAGGGAGCTTAATAGTAGGGCTCACAACAATGCGGCTAGATCATACTTCTCTGAATCAAATACTAGTCCTACAATGGTTTGTAAAAGTAGGTCCCACTCGGTTGATCACTGTCCTATGCTTCTGAAGCTAGGCAATCTGAACATCCGACATTGTAAAACCATGGTTGTAACTTGTTCTTCAGATTAATGCATAGGCGCCTAAGGCGCCATTTCTTTGTCCAAAAAAAAAAGAAACAACATCACGTGACATTATCACCAAGTCGGGCCAAGCCCAAGTCACCTTTGTTGGTGCTTTGTCTCGAAAAAAAAAACTTTGTTGGTGCTGTGAGGCCGGCGCTCAAAAGCGACTCACGCCGCTGAAGAAGGCGAGGGTTTCGCCGTCTGACCTCGCCGCGGAGGTTTCCCCACCCATTCCAAACCCCGGTCGCCGCCGTTTCCGCCCAGCTCCCCCCTCCCGGCCGGCGCCCCCCTTCCCGGTTCGTCGGCTCCTCCGAGGTACGCATTTGGATCCATCCCCTTCCCTTCTCGAGCAGCATTGGTTGAGCCAGCCGAGGCGACGTCGATTCTTCCACCCGAGCTCTGTTGATCCCGTTCCGCGATGACTGCGTGCTCTCCGTTCTTCCACCGTGTACTTGGCTCTGCTGATGCAGTTAGCCCACCGCGTTTGGGTCTGGAATATCTGTGAAACTCTAGAGGAAATAGCCCGGTTTATTTATTTATTTATTTATTTGTGGTAAAACCCGTTCTGGAGTGTCTGGAAATCGCTCTCTAAATCTGATTGGTTGGGTCCTTCCAGATACGTGTGTTAAATTCAGGAGGTGGATGTCCGATGATCTCGTGGACTAGTTGTTCTAATTGGTGTACTGTTAGAAAATCCCCCACCGAGCAGCGATTTCATATGATTAGGTCGTTTGGTTAATTTTTCCTTGCAGCGTTTTCCTGTTCCTTATAAATCTTAGCCTGCAGCCAGTTGGTTACTGTTCACTGTGTAGATAAGCACATGAATCTTTCAAACTAGTACAGCTGTTAATTGGTTATCTTGTTTGATATGCACATGAATCTTTCAAACTAGTACAAGAAAAGTTTGATATTTCACTGATGTTCCCTTTTACATTTGTTCTTACAGCCGTTAATTGGTTATCTTGTTATGTTCCATTCTGATAATAGAATCTTTGTTTCAGCGCCAAGCCGGGTCTTGAGACTGCCCAAGTTGTGCAGCTGAGATACTCGATGGAGGGTCTCCCAGAGCCACTGCTTGGAGAGATCGTCAAGAGGATTACCAAGACAAGTGATCTTAATTCTCTTTCCCTCGTGTCGAAGCAGCTCTCCACCATCGAGGCGGAGCACAGGGTTGCTATCCGTGTTGGCTGTGGACTCAATCCTTCAACAGAAGCCTTGGTATCGCTGTTTTCCCGGTTCCCCAATTTGGCAAAAGTAGAGATCAATTACTCTGGGTCGAAGTCCAGTAACGTGGACCAGTTGAACAACCAAGGCCTACTTGTTTTATCATCTCACTGCTCCTTGCTGTCCGATCTTGCTTTAAGCTTCTGCTCAAACATCGATGACACTGGTCTAGGTTATCTAGCTGAGTGCAAAAAATTGAGGTCCCTCAGGCTGAACCATGCACCAGCAGTCACTTCTACTGGGATTCTTCGGGTGGCGGTTGGTTGCAGGTATCTTTCGGTTCTCCACCTTGTTGACTGTACAGCAGTAGACAGCGGGGAGTGGCTGGAGTACCTTAGGAGGTATGGATCACTGGGGGAACTTGTTGTAAAGGATTGCGATGGTATCAGCCAGTATGACCTCTTAAAGTTTGGCCCAGGATGGTTGAATCTCCAAAAGTTTGAGTTCGAGATTAATGGAAATTACTGGGTGCCAGGGGCCCGTGATCCCTCCTACGTGTCTGGCTACCCATATAGCTATGACATCTGCTGTGATAATCTGAAGGATCTTAGGCTGGCTCATATAATAACTGAGCCAGAAATTGGACTTCGTTTTCTCTTGGGGAAGTGCAAAGCATTGGAGACACTTTACCTGGAGTATGTTATTGGTCTAAATGAGAATGAGATGATTGCACTATTCCAGAGGTGCAGCAACCTTAAAACCATCTCACTTCGTCTCATGCCTCTGCGATGTGAAGATGGTGAGTTTAGGACGCCATTGACTGATGCTAGCCTTAAGGCTCTAGCTCTTAGCTGCCCTATGCTTCAGGTTATTGAGCTCACCTTCACATTTTGCGATCCCATTTATCCTACTGAAATAGGCTTCACACAAGAGGGTATTGTAACGCTCATCCAATCATGTCCGATTCGTGCTCTTGTTCTAAATGGTGCCAGCATTTTTTATGACGAGGGGATGAAGGGCCTCTCATCCTCACAGTTTCTGGAGAAGCTCGAGCTCGTGGATTGCAGGTCTATAACTGATGCTGGTATGAACTTGATTATACAGGCTCCTCGCTTGAGCAGTCTCACGCTCCGCAAATGTAAGAGAGTGACAGATGATGGAATGGCTGCCTTGGCACGTGCACAGAAGCTGGAGTGGCTGACCGTTATAAGCTGCCGCCGGATCTCTCAGGAAGGCGCGCAGAGAGCTGCCAAATCAGTTCATTACTCTGCGGAGGCTGAAAGCCATGACAGCCTAAAAGGAATGATCGCCAAAAGTAGGGCTGGAATTCGAGCCGAGTCGAGCAAGCTCGGCTCGACTCGCTAGAGCTCGTTTCATTAACGAGCTAGCTTGACTCAACTCATTATTATAACAAGCTCAAATCCAAGATTGGCTTGACTCGTATAACTCACGAGCTGGCTCGTTTAGCTTGTTAAGCTCGTTAAAAATATGAACATAAAACTCTCAAATATTATAAAAATAATTGTGTATATATTAAACATATATATATCACTAACAATAATAATTTCCTTGTAATGCATGAGTCTCCTAGGCGGTTGGGCCTTCAACAGCTAGGCCTTGTGTTGTGCGTCTAGGACATAGGGTGCTGAGTGGCTGATCTTTTTTTGTATTGGGAGTGACTGATCTTTTGTACCGAGCCTAACGAGTTACACGAGTACTCGTGAGATTGGCTCATTTAACTTGGTCTATAAACGATCTTAAACTAAAGCTTGGCTCGACTCGTTATTCTTCGAGTTCGAGTCGATTCGAGCCGAGTCACGAGCTACTCGTTTAGCTCATGAGCTTCGAGCTTTTTTTCTAGCCCTAGCCAAAAGGAAAGGATAGCAGACACACCAATCATTGTTGGGTTTATCCTTTAGCCTTCACTTCGGAGATTGAAGCTGTATCTGTCATTTTCTCTTCTGATGAGTTCCTGCACTCCAGATTTCTTCTTCTGATGAGTCCGAACATGCTTCTGCTTCTATGTGCACCTTTGCGTTGTTTCTGTTTGTAAGGTCTCCTCCTTGCCCTGAGATCTCAAAACATGGCACCCTTTAATTTTGTTTTATAGCTGTGATGGGGTTCGGATTTTGAAAGAATGCCAGGATCTATTGGCTGCTTGAAAATGCACGTGTTATTGTAATATTGTCTGGTCATCACGTAGTCTTGCTTTTTTTAAGATTTATAATCATCTTTGTAATCTTGGCTGCTGCTTTTGTTATCAGAGACTCTTTTGTCCCTTGTTTATGCTTTGTGCCTAATAATGGAATGCAGAAAAATCTGGAGCACATTTAATAAAAATCCGAAGGTGCCACTGAAAGAAAGAGGAACTCCTCCATGAAATCGATTCCGGTCGCTAGGAAGGGAAGGGGAGCCAAGAAATGTCACATACAGAGGGTGACAAGAATCTGGAATACTTGGGGGCGGTTGCTTTTGGTTTTAGGTACTCGCCCCCACACGGTCATCTAGTAGCGCAGAAAGGTGCTTTTACTCGTCCATCACCGGCCGAAAGAGAAGAAAGACGATCGCCGGGTTCTATCTGTATACTATCATGGCCAAAAGCCAGGAATGCGATTCCTACCCTGTCCTGCATTGCATTTCTCTTTCTTTCTTGCTTGCTTTCTTTCGTGCAGCGTTTCCACCTTCTTCACGGATCAATTTCGATTAGTTAACTGGCAGCAAAATCAAACCTAAAGCGATCGGTGTTTGCTATTAACATATTGTACTTTGCTTCCTTTTCGGGAGAGAAAATGCATTCAAAGATTCGTCGTTTAAAAGTACTCAAAGTAGTACTTTGGTTAACCGGTTTGGTTCTTATATTCTTTGCAAGGGTTCGTGGTTTTAAAAGACTCAGTGTATGTTCAGAGAAGGAGTGATTTCGCTCCAGTTTTTGTTGGCCTGAACTGCACTTTCTCTTGCGACATCCATGTCTGAAATTCTGAATTTCCACTCTGGACATAAGCAGATGGGGCATGCCTCATAGAGAACCAAATTAATATGCATACATGATACATTACAGTTCGAGTAGCATTTCCTAGGTTGGAGAGCAATTTGTCAGCTAAAAGACCGAAATAATTTGATAACTGCGAAATGCAAGAATTCTGCTCTTTATTATTATTATTATTTATAGTACTATATCACAACAGTTTACTGCAGTTTACATCCTCCCAATACTGGTGATAGTTTTCTGACGGCTAAGACATCTGACGGTTTAGACAGCAAAATCCTGCTCTGCCAATTGCCGATAATTTTCTTGCCTAGTATACTCCCTCTGAAGAAATATAATACGTGACCAAATGCTGTGCCTAGTTCTAGCTGCGCGCGCGCGAACGATCCGATCCGATCCGATCGACGGAGCTCAGCGCCGGCGGCGGACGACCGGGGACCACCAGTACTGGAAGCACGACTGGTAGGAGATGAGCAGCAGGACGAGCGCCAGCGCCAGCGCCACGCCCCACGGCGACGACGCGCCGCCGTCCCGCTGCCGCTGGTCGTACCAGGGCGGCTGCTGCTCCCACGACACCACCGGCGCCGGGGCCGCCAGCAGCGACGACGACGACGGCGACGAGTACGAGTACGACGACCGCCAGCGCCGCCCGGTCGCGGACCAGTACTGCGCCGCGAGGAGGAGGACGAACGGGGACAGGACGACGGCGACCCGGAGCTGGTCGACGAGGCTCTCCATCGCGGACTCGCAGTGCGAGTAGAGCGACGCGGCGCCGAGGAGGCACGCCGTGGCCAGGAACAGGCACATGTGGAACGACGCCGCCGGCGATGGAGACGGCGCGAGCTGCTGCCGCGGGTACGAGTAGCCGTAGCCGTACCGGTCGCCGTGGTAGTAGCCCCCCGCGCCGCCGCTCGCCATGCTCGATCGCGTCACATGAACTCTGCAGAAACCCGCGGCTTGGGCGCGCGCGCGCGTGGCTGTTTCCTCGTCTCGTTTCGTCTCCGTCGTCGGTGTTTGACGGCGTA
Source organism: Triticum aestivum (assembly GCF_018294505.1). Taxonomy (NCBI): domain Eukaryota; kingdom Viridiplantae; phylum Streptophyta; class Magnoliopsida; order Poales; family Poaceae; genus Triticum; species Triticum aestivum. The sequence continues at coordinate 558,395,367 of NC_057809.1, read as the reverse complement.
CGTGAGGCGAGGAGCGGAGGGTTATATAGACGGGGGGAAGGAATCATGGAGAGGGAGGGAGACCGGGAGAGGGACGCTTGCGCACTGAGCCTTGCTTTGCTTTACTTGGCGCGGGGGGATGCCGGCCGGCGCGGATACCTTCACGAGGGGGTGAAGGTGGGGGCGCGGGCAAACCGCGCGGCGACGCGTGCCGTGCGCCGCCGCCGACCAGGCTGGCCGTGGGTGGAGTGGAGGCGTCGGGATGGCATGGAAAGCGTCCGCGAACACGTCGGCGTCGATAAGACGGATGGATGCCCCTCTCGGAGATCGTTATGCACCGTAGGTGGCTCAAGGCAAAATATACGGGGATCTTTGCCGTGCATATGCACTGGATATTTTTTTGCTGTGTTCGGGCCTTTTTCTCTGTAAAACTTCAAGAAATGTACATGCAAAGACGAATATAAATAAATACGGATAATAATAGAGGGGATACCCACCACACCAATGCACATACGAAGGTGCAAGGAAAAAAAATGAACATCCATGCAAACAGTTTTTACCAGCGCTTCTCGAGGATCTCACTGCTTCCCCGAGAACATCACCGAGTTCACCCACCGTGATAGTGAAGGCTATTGGCGGCAAGGATGTGGGTCTTTTTATAGCGGTGGGCGACAGGAAAAAGTGACGATAAAATTGCCACGGGCTAGCGCAGTAGGTTGATGAGGGAGGTGAAACTTTTCTCCCGCAAGAGTGGCTGGTGGATGGGGTGTGCTCGAGGCCAAAACCCACAACCTCCAAATATGGAGGCTCACGGGCTCGATATGAAGCGCCCTACATAAGTTATGGCAATTATGCTAAAGTGTCATTTTGGCACACAATCGTCAGAGTGACGGTTGCTATGGCTCCTCTGCTAGAGTTTTTCTAAGGGCATTTCCAATGCCAATTACCAAACGGACACCACCAAATGGGTGCGACTATGTGGAGGCCAGCCAAGCAAAGTCATCAATGTCTGCCCTTGTCCGGAATCCTCCCTTTGATAAATTTTGTCTATATCAATAACAATTCAAGCTAACGTACATTTAAATAGTTGCAAACAAATGCAAGTAGTACCAAAACCACCAGATGTTGAACAAAGTTTTTACATATATCAATCCCAAAAGCCTTCAGTCCGGCTGTCCGTGCCAAAGACCTTAATTTTCGGCATTCTTTTCACCTTCCTTTTGCGCAAAGCATTTGTACATGGTAGTACGAAAGTCTTGAACAAACTTCTCAACATTGGGATCCAAGTTTCGTCGCCTTCACGACTTTTGCTCCTCGGAAGCGGCCTTGATAGCAATCTTCCTCTTCTCTAACTTAAACTTTTTGTTTTGCATCTCCATGAACACGTGAAACCTCTCTGCCTTCTTTTCCTCCTTCATCTCATTGTGCTTGACATATTCCTCCTCCTTCTTCGCCATGACATCCTCGAACTTGTCCGACATCTTGGCTGCCGCCCCTTCTCGCTTCTCTTTCTCGTCCCCCATCCCCCCTCCCTCGACCTAGCCACAAGGGTGGCCGGTGCTTAAGGAGATGTGCCTCAATGGTCGTAGGTTCACATGGTCAAACAAGCAACAAAACCCAACCGACGCAAACATTGATCATGTTTTCTGCTCAAATGATTGGGAGATGCTCTTCCATGTGGTCCATATGCAAGATCTTCCTTCCTTATGCTCTGACCACATCCCTTTGTTCCTTTAGGGGGACTATTCTACATCACATGTGTCCTTTTCAAATTTAAGGAATTTTGGATTAAGGTTCAGAGATACAGGGAGATCGTTCAGGCAGCTTGGGACAAAACCACTTCCAACCATCGCCCTCTCCGTAGACTTCATACCAAGCTATGCCGCACCACCAAAGCTCTGAAGAAATGACAATATGAAAACTTGGGTACCATGAAGCTTCAAATAAAAATTGCAAAGAGATCATTTGCCGACTCAACACTACTTAGTAAAATAGTGGCATCTCCGTCTTGAGCACACCATTTGCGCCAACCTCAAAACCAAGCTCCCAGGCCTCTACACTATCCAGAAGTCTCTCATAGGCAGTGTTTTGGGATGACTTGGATTAATAAGGGGGATGTAAACAGTAAACTCTTCCACATTACCACAAGTGCTAGATGCCACAGGAACTTTGAAAGAACATGCGGTGCCCTCATGTTTGGTCTTGGTAATTGATGACAATCTTTATGGACTAATGGTTGCCTTGAGTTATATTTGAAGGTTTTGTCCATAGGATTTTCTTGGAGTACATGTGTGGTTTCAAGGAGAGTTTGTGTCGACCAAGGTGCTATTCAAGGAATTATCCAAAGATTGCTCATGTGAGTGTTGGGCTTATTGCAAGTATGTCTTGAAGAAGAAGATTGTGTGATCATTCATGCCTACCTTCAAGGCATCATCCAAATGAAGAGAATTGGAAAGGTTCAAGGTTGATCAAGACTAAGTCAAGAGTGAATCAAGTTGATCAACTCACAAAGCGCAGAAGATGTATCGAGGGGGATCAAGTGATCCCATGGTATGGTAAGCATTGTCAATTACGCTTTGTGTACTAACCCATGGTCTTCGTGAGAGTTCTTTGTGGGGTTAGGTTGCCGTGTGCAAGTTCAAGTGATGCATCACGAAGAGATCAAGTGCTTGAAGCTTGTCGTCCATTGTGGTGACAATGGACTTGTGAAGATGTGCGGAAGAGTGGCTCACCCATAGTGGAGTATGGGGGAGTGCTACCTCTTGAGCACTGCGTTGGTTTTCCCTTGAAGAGGAAAGGGTGACACAGTAAAGTAGCGTAAGTATTTCCCTCAGTTTTTGAAAACCAAGGTATCAATCCAGTAGGAGATCACGCTCGAGTCCCACGCACCTACACAAAAAATAAGAACCTCGCAACCAACGCGATAAAGGGGTTGTCAATCCCTTCACGGTCACTTACGAGAGTGAGATATGATAGATATGATACGATAATATTTTTGGTATTTTTATGATAAAGAGAAATAAAGATGCAAAGTAAAATAAACGGCAATAGAAATAGCTAAGTGTTGGAAGATTAATATGATGGAAGATAGACCCGGGGGCCATAGGTTTCACTAGTGGCTTCTCTCAAGAGCATAAGTATTACGGTGGGTAAACGAATTACTGTCGGGCAATTGACAGAATTGAGCATAGTTATGAGAATATCCAGGTATGATCATGTATATAGGCATCACATCCACGACAAGTAGACCGAAACGACTCTGCATCAACTACTATTACTCCACACATCGATCGCTATCCAGCATGCATCTAGAGTATTAAGTTCATAAGAACAGAGTAATGCTTTAAGTAAGATGACATGATGTACAGGGATAAACTCATGCAATATGATATAAACCCCATCTTTTTATCCTCGATGGCAACAATACAATACGTGTCATTTCCCTTTCTGTCACTGGGATCGAGTACCGCAAGATTGAACCCAAAGCTAAGCACTTCTGCCATTGCAAGAAAGATCAATCTAGTAGGCCAAGCCAAACTGATAATTCGAAGAGACTTGCAAAGCTAAACCAATCATACATAAAAGAATTCAGAGGAGAATCAAATATTGTTCATAGATAAACTGGATCATAAACCCATAATTCATCGGATCTCGACAAACACATAGCAAAAGAAGATTACATCGAATAGATCTCCAAGAGAATCGAGGACAACTTTGTATTGAGATCCAAAGAGAGAGAAGAAGCCATCTAGCTAATAACTATGGAACCGAAGGTCTGAAGTAAACTACTCACACATCACTGGAGAGGCCATGGAGTTGATGTAGAGGCCCTCCGTGATCAATGCCCCCTCCAGCGGAGCTTCGAAAAAGGCCCCAAGATGGGATCTCTCGGGTACAAAAGGTTGCGGCGGTGGAATTAGGTTTTTGTGGTGCTCCTGGATGTTTTGGGGGTACGTGGATATATATAGGAGGAAGAAGTAGGTCGGTGGAGCAACAAGGGGCCCACGAGGGTGGAGGACGCGCCCAGGGGGGTAGGCGCGCCCCCTGCCTCGTGGCCTCCTCGATTGTTTCTTGACGCCCACTCCAAGTCTCCTGGATCATGTTCGTTGAGAAAATCACGTTCCCAAAGGTTTCATTCCGTTTGGACTCCGTTTGATATTCCTTTTCTGCGAAACACTGAAATAGGCAAAAAAACAGCAATTTGGGCTGGGCCTTTCGTTAATAGGTTAGTCCCAAAAATGATATAAAAGTGTAAAATAAAGCCCATTAACATCCAAAAACAGATAATATAATAGCATGGAGCAATAAAAAATTATAGATACGTTGGAGACATATCAAGCATCCCCAAGCTCAATTCCTGCTCGTCCTCGAGTAGGTAAATGATAAAAAAAGTATTTTTGATGTGGAATGCTTTCTAACATATTTCTCAATATAATTTTTCTTTATTGTGGCATGAATGTTCAGATCCGAAAGATTCAAGATAAAAGTTTAATATTGACATAAAAATAGTAATACTTCAAGCATACTAACTAAGCAATTATGTCTTCTCAAAATAACATGGCCAAAGAAAGTTATCCCTACAAAATCATATAGTCTGGCTATGCTCCATCTTCACCACACAAAATATTTAAATCATGCACAACCCCAATGACAAGCCAAGCAATTGTTTCATACTTTTGATGTTCTCAAACTTTTTCAATATTCACGCAATACATGAGCGTGAGCCATGGATATAGCACTCTATGTGGAATAGAATGGTGGTTGTGGAGAAGACAAAAAGGAGAAGATAGTCTCACACCAACTAGGCATATCAACGGGCTGTGGAGATACCCACCAATAGATATCGATGTGAGTGAGTAGGGATTGCCATGCAATGGATGCACTAGATCTATAAGTATATGAAAGCTCAACAAAAGAAACTAAGTGGGTGTGCATCCAACTTGCTTGCTCACAAAGACTTAGGGCATTTTGAGGAAGCCCATCATTGGAATATACAAGCCAAGTTCTATAATGAAAAATTCCCACTAGTATATAAAAGTGATATCATAGGAGACTCTCTATCATGAAGATCATGGTGCTACTTTGAAGCACAAGTGTGGAAAAATGATAGTAGTATTGTCCCTTCTCTCTTTTTCTCTCATTTTTTGGGCCTTCTCCTTTTTTATGGCATTTCTCTTTCTTTTTTTTCGTTCGGAGTCTCATCCCAACTTGTGGGGGAATCATAGTCTCCATGACCCTTTCCTCACTTGGGACAATGCTCTAATAATGATGATCATCACACTTTATTTACTTACAACTCGATACTTAGAACAAAATATGACTCTATGTGAATGCCTCCGGCGGTGTACCGGGATGTGCAATGATGCATGAGTGACATGTATGAAGAATTATGAACGGTGGCTTTGCCACAAATATGATGTCAACTACATGATCATGCAAAGCAATATGACAATGATGAAGCGTGTCATAGCAAACAGAACAGTGGAAAGTTGCATTGCGATATATCTCGGAATGGTTATGGAAATGCCATAATAGGTAGGTATGGTGGTTGTTTTGAGGAAGGTATATGGTGGGTGTATGATACCGGCGAAAAGTGTGCGGTATTAGAGAGGCTAGCAATGGTGGAAGGGTGAGAGTGCGTATAATCCATGGACTCAACATTAGTCATAAAGAACTCACATACTTATTGCAAAAATCTATTAGTTATTGAAACAAAGTATTACGCCCATGCTCCTAGGGGGGTAGATTGGTAGGAAAAGACCATCACTCGTCCCCAACCACCACTCATAAGGAAGACGATCAATAAATAAATCATGCTCCGACTTCGTCACATAACGGTTCACCATACGTGCATGCTACAGGAATCACAAACTTCAACACAAGTATTTCTCAAATTCACAACTACTCAACTAGCATGACTCTAATATCACCATCTCCATATCTCAAAACAATTATCAAGTATCAAACTTCTCATAGTATTCAATGCACTTCTATGAAAGTTTTTATATTATTCCAGTATTCCTAAAAGCAAATTTCCATGTTGTTCTAAATGACTCTCAAAATAATATAAGTGAAGCATGAGAGATCAACTATTTCTATAAAATAAAACCACCACCGTGCTCTAAAAGATATAAGTGAAGCACTAGAGCAAAAACTATATGGCTCAAAAGATATAAGTGAAGCACATAGAGTATTCTAATAAATTTCAAATCATGTGAGTCTCTCTCAAAAGGTGTGTACAGCAAGGATGATTTTGGTAAACTAAAAATCACAAATACTCAAATCATATAAGACGCTCCAAGCAAAACACATATCATGTGGTGAATAAAAATATAGCTCCAAGTAAAGTTACCGATGGACGAAGACGAAAGAGGGGATGCCTTCCGGGGCATCCCCAAGCTTAGGCTTTTTGGTGTCCTTGAATTTTACCTTGGGGTGCCATGGGAATCCCCAATCTTAGGCTCTTGCCTCTCCTTGTTTCATAATCCATCAAATCTTTACCCAACCCTTGAAAACTTCACAACACAAAACTCAAAATAGAAAATCTCGTGAGCTCCATTAGCGAAAGAAAACAAAACACCACTTCAAGGTACTGTAATGAACTCATTATTTATTTATATTGGTGTTAAACCTACTGTATTCCAACTTCTCTATGGTTTATAAACTCTTTTACTAGCCATAGATTCATCAAAATAAGCAAACAACACAAGAAAAACAGAATCTGTCAAAAACAGAACAGTCTGTAGTAATCTGTAGCTAACTCAAAACTCTGGAACCCCAAAAATTCTAAAATAAATTTCTGGACGTGAGTAATTTATCTATTAATCATCTGCAAAAATAATTAACTAAATATAACCTTGAAAATAAAAATGGCAGCAATTCTCGTGAGTGCTAAAGTTTCTGTTTTTTACAGCAAGATCAAAAAGACTTTCCCCAAGTCTTCCCAACGGTTCTACTTGGCACAAACACTAATTAAACACAAAAAACACAACCAAAACAGAGTCTAGATAAATTATTTATTACTAAACAGGATCAAAAAGCAAGAAATAAAAATAAAATTGGATTTCCTCCCAACAAGCGTTATCATTTAACGCCCCTAGCTAGGCATAAAAGCGAAGATAGATCTAGGTATTGCCATCTTTGGTAGGCAATCCATATGTGGCTCTCATAATAGATTCATATGGTAATTTTATTTTCTTTCTAGGAAGTGTTCCATGCCTTTCCTTAACGGAAATTGGAATCTTATATTCCCTTCCTTCATATCAATAATTGCACCAATCGTTCTAAGGAAAGGTCTACCAAGAATAATAGGACATGAAGGATTGCAATCTATATCAAGAACAATGAAATCTACGGGCACATAGTTCCTATTTGCAACAATAATAACATCATTAATTCTTCTCATAGGTTTCTTAATAGTGGAATCCTCAAGGTGCAAGTTTAAAGGACAATCATCAAAATCACGGAAACCTAGCAAATCACATAAAGTTTTCGGAATCGTGGAAGCACTAGCACCCAAATCACACAAAGCATAACATTCATGATCTTTAATTTTAATTTTTATTGTAGGTTCCCACTCATCATAAAGTTTGCTAGGGATAGAAACTTCCAACTCAAGTTTTTCTTCATAAGATTGCATCAAAGCATCAATGATATGTTTAGTAAAAGCTTTATTTTGACTATAAGCATGAGGAGAATTTAGCACGGATTGCAACAAGGAAATACAATCTATCAAAGAGCATATATCATAATTAAATTCCTTGAAATCCAAAATAGTGGGTTCATTGATATCTAAAGTTTCGACCTCTTCAATCCCACTTTTACCAATTTTTGCATCAAGATCTAAAAACTCCGAATTTTTGGAACGCCTTCTAGGTAAAGGTGGCTCATCTTCAGTCCCATCATTATCAAGATTCATATTGCAAAACAAAGATTTAATAGGAGGCACATCAATAACTTTTAGATCTTCATCTTTATTTTCATAGAAACTAGAAGAACACACTTTCACAAAGCAATCTTTCTTAGCACGCATCCTAGCGGTTCTTTCTTTGCACTCATCAATGGAAATTCTCATGGCTTTGAGAGACTCATTGATATCATGCTTAGGTGGAATAGATCTAAGTTTCAAAGAATCAACATCAAGAGAAATTCTATCAACGTTCGTAGCCAATTCATCAACCTTAAGCAATTTTTCTTCAAGCAAAGCATTGAAATACTTTTGCGAATTCATAAACTCCTTAACACTAGTCTCAAATTCAGAGGGCATCTTATTAAAATTTCCTTAAAAATTTTTGTAGTAATTACCATAATTATTAGAGGAATTACTAGGGAACGGCCTAGAATTAAAATTACCTCTATACGCGTTGTTACCAAAATTGTTCCTACCAACAAAATTCACATCCATAGATTCATTATTATTCTCAATCAAGGTAGACAAAGTCACATCATTAGGATCAGAGGAAACACTCTTATTAGCAAACAATTTCATAAGTTCATCCCTCTTTCCACTCAAAACATTAATTTCTTCTATCGCATGCACTTTTTTACTAGTAGATCTTTCGGTGTGCCATTGAGAATAATTAACCATAATATTGTCTAGGAGTTTAGTAGCTTCTCCTAAAGTGATTTCCATATAAGTGCCTCCCGCGGCCGAATCTAAAAGATTTCTAGAAACAAAATTCAATCCGGCATAAATTTTTTGTATAATCATCCAAAGATTCAAACCATGTGTAGGGCAATTACATATCATTAATTTCATCCTCTCCCAAGCTTGTGCAACATGTTCATGATCAAGTTGCTTAAAATTCATATATCGTTTCTAAGAGAGATGATTTTAGTGGGAGGAAAATACTTAGAGATAACAACATCTTTGCACTTATTCCATGAATCAATACTATTTTTAGGCAAAGACGAAAACCAAGTTTTAGCACGAACTCTAAGGGAAAAAGGAAATAGCTTCAATTTAACAATATCATTGTCCACATCTTTCTTCTTTTGCATATCACACAAATCAACAAAGCTATTTAGATGGGTAGCGGCATCTTCACTAGGAAGGTCGGCGAATTGATCTTTCATGACAAGATTCAACAAAGCAGCATTAATTTCACAAGATTCAACATCAGTAAGAGGAGCAATCGGAGTGCTAAGAAAATCATTGTTGTTGGTATTGGTAAAGTCACACAATTTAGTATTATCTCGAGCCATAGTGACAAGAAAGCAATCCAACACATGAGCAAACAAGAAGCAAGTGAAAAAGAGGCGAACAGAAAGAGAGGGCGAGAGGAAAAGAGGGCGAATAAAACGGCAAGGGTGAAGTGGAGGGAGAGGGAAATGAGAGGCAAATGGCAAATAATGTAATGCGAGGGATAAGAGTTTGTGATGGGTACTTGGTATGTCTTGACTTGTGCGTAGACTCTTCGGCAACGACGCCAGAAATAGCTTGTTGTCGGGAGTAAAATCTTGACTTGACTTGGCGCGAATCTCCCCGACAACGGCGCCAGAAATCCTTCTTGCTACCTCTTGAGCATTGCGTTGGTTTTCCCTTGAAGAGGAAAGGGTGATGCAGTAAAGTAGAGTAAGTATTTCCCTCAGTTTTTGAGAACCAAGGTATCAATCCATTAGGAGATCACGCTCGAGTCCCACGCACCTACACAAACAAATAAGAACCTCGCAACCAACGCGATAAAGGGGTTGTCAATCCCTTCACGGTCACTTACGAGAGTGAGATCTGATAGATATGATAAGATAATATTTTTGGTATTTTTATGATAAAGAGAAATAAAGATGCAAAGTAAAATAAACGGCAATAGAAATAGCCAAGTGTTGGAAGATTAATATGATGGAAGATAGACCCCGGGGCCATAGGTTTCACTAGTGGCTTCTCTCAAGAGCATAAGTATTACAGTGGGTAAACGAATTATTGTCGAGCAATTGATAGAATTGAGCATAGTTATGAGAATATCTAGGTATGATCATGTATATAGGCATCACGTCCGCGACAAGTAGACCAAAACGATTCTGCATCTACTACTATTACTCCACACATCGACCGCTATCCAGCATGCATCTAGAGTATTAAGTTCATAAGAACAGAGTAATGCTTTAAGTAAGATGACATGATGTACAGGGATAAACTCATGCAATATGATATAAACCCCATCTTTTTATCCTCGATGGTAACAATACAATACATGTCATTTCCCTTTCTGTCACTGGGATCGAGCACCACAAGATTGAACCGAAAGCTAAGCACTTCTCCTATTGCAAGAAAGATCAATCTAGTAAGCCGAACCAAACTGATAATTTGAATAGACTTGCAGAGATAACCAATCGTACATAAAAGAATTTAGAGAAGATTCAAATATTATTCATAGATAAACTTGATCATAAACCCACAATTCATCGATCTCAACAAACACACCGCAAAAGAAGATTACATCGAATAGATCTCCACGAGAGAGGGGGAGAACTGTGTATTGAGATCCAAAAAGAGAGAAGAAGCCATCTAGCTAATAACTATGGACCCGAAGGTCTGAAGTAAACTACTCACACATCACCGGAGAGGCCATGGAGTTGATGTAGAGGCCCTCCGTGCTCAATGCCCCCTCCGGCGGAGCTCCGGAAAAGGCCCCAAGATGGGATCTCTCGGGTACAGAAGGTTGTGGCGGTGTAATTAGGTTTTCGTGGTGCTCCGGTACGTGGATATATATAGGAGGAAGAAGTAGGTCGGTGGAGCAACGAAGGGCCCACGAGGGTGGAGGCCGTGCACAGGGGGGTAGGCGCGCCCCCTGCCTCGTGGCCTCATCGATTGTTTCTTGACGCCCACTTCAAGTCTCCTGGATCACATTCGTTGAGAAAATCACATTCCCGAAGGTTTCATTCTGTTTGGACTTCGTTTGATATTCCTTTTCTGCGAAACACTGAAGTAGCCAAAAAACCAGCAATTTGGGCTGGGCCTCCGATTAATACGTTAGTCCCAAAAATGATATAAAAGTGTTACATAAAGCCCATTAACATCTAAAACATATAATATAATAGCATGGAGCAATCAAAAATTATAGATACGTTGGAGACGTATCAGGGAGCAATCTACTAGTCTTCATCAAGCCAACGCAATCAAGAAAGGTGGTCCAACTTGAGGAAGTCAAGATCGTCTACATCTAGCTCAAGTGGACTTTGTGCAAGGCAAAGGTTTGCCCTTGATAGATTTTCTATTTTACCGGTCTCATGGTGGTAGTTGGGATACCGGGTTATAGGATCGATCGCCGTACTATCAAGGGGGGCTCTTGATGAGTAGCTTGATCATATCATCTGCAGAGAGCTCAAACCATTGCATCCTTGCATCATCTTTCTTGGTTCTTGTTTGGTTCTATTTGTGAGTTTTGGAACTTATGGTCATCTTGATGACAAGCTCGAGATCATCGAAAACGGAGTTCACTCGCATCTTCTATGATGTTTTCAACGTTGAAGGTTATGTCGGTTCTTCTCTGTTGGAGGTTTCACTCCTCTATTTGTTAGGCACACCTCCCCTGCCTCTTCTTACTATATCTAGTCATTGTTTTGATGCTACTCGTCGTCTTGTTTCCAACAGGGCATATGTTTGGTGCCAGCGGTAGTACTGTGGGGCAAGAGTGGTAGTACCGCGTATCGCCACAAGCGGTAGTACCACTATCCCACAACGGTAGTACCGCGTATGGCCATAAGCGGTAGTACGGCTCTGGTTCTTCGCTGGTACCGCCTTGACTCGAGACGTGGTTTTCTCGTGTCGGGTTCAGCGGCAGTAGGAGCGGTTGTGTCGCTCATTGATACGTCCATTTTGCATCATGCTTTTATATCAATATTTATTGCATTATGGGCTGTTATTACATATTATGTCACAATACTTATGCATATTCTCTCTTATTTTGCAAGGTTTACATAAAGAGGGAGAATGCCGACAGCTGGGATTCTGGGCTGGAAAAGGAGCAAATATTAGAGACCTATTCTGCATAGCTCCAAAAGTCCTGAAACTTCACGGAAGATGTTTTCCAAATATAAAAAAATAATGAGAGCAAGAACTTCACTAGGGGGGCCACACCCTGCCCACGAGGGTGGGGGCGCGCCCCCTACCTCGTGGGCCCCCTGGTGGCCCTCCGGTGGCCATCTTCTGCTATATGGAGTCTTTTGATGGGAAAAATCATAAGCCATCTTCTCGGGCGAAACTCTGCCGCCACGAGGCGGAACCTTGGCGGAACCAATCTAGGGCTGTGGCGGAGCTGTTCTGCCGGGGAAACTTCCCTCCCGGAGGGGGAAATTATCGCCATCGTCATCACCAACGCTCCTCTCATCGGGAGAGGGAAATCTCCATCAACATCTTCATCAGCACCATCTCATCTCAAAACCCTAGTTCATCTCTTGTATCCAATTCTTGTCTCCAAGTCCGGGGTTGGTGCTAGTAGGTTGCTAGTAGTGTTAATTACTCCTTGTAGTTGATGCTAGTTGGTTTAATTGGTGGAAGATCATATGTTTAGATCCTATATGCATATTAATACCCCTCTGATTATGAACATGTTTATGCTTTGTGAGTAGTTACTTTTGTTCCTGGGGACGTGGGAGAAGTCTTGGTATTAGTAGGCATGTGAATTTGGTATTCGTTCGATATTTTGATGAGATGTATGTTGTCTCCCCTCTAGTGGTGTTATGTGAACGTCAACTACATGACACTTCACCATTATTTGGGCCTAAAGGAAGGCATTGGGAAGTAATAAGTAGATGATGGGTTGCTAGAGTGACAGAACTTAAACCCTAGTTCATGCGTTGCTTCGTAAGGGGCTGATTTGGATCCATATGTTTCATGCTATGGTTAGGTTTACCTTAATACTTTTGTTGTATTTGCGGATGCTTGCAATAGAGGTTAATCATAAGTGGGATGCTTGTCCAAGTAAGGACAGCACCCAAGCACCGGTCCACCCACATACCAAATTATCAAAGTACCGAACGCGAATCATATGAACGTGATGAAAACTAGCTTGACAATATTCCCATGTGTCCTCGGGAGCGCTTTACATCATATAAGAATTTGTCCAGGCTTGTCCTTTGCTACAAAAAGGATTGGGCCACCTTGCTGCACCTTATTTACTTTTTTTACTTGTTGCTCGTTACAAATTATCTTATAACAAAACTATTTGTTACCACTTATTTCAGTACTTGCAGAGAATACCTTGCTGGAAACCGCTTATCATTTCCTTCTGCTCCTCGTTGGGTTCGACACTCTTACTTATCGAAAAGACTACAATAGATCCCTTATACTTGTGGGTCATCAAGACTCTTTTCTGGCGTCGTTGCCGGGGATTGAAGCGCCTTTGGTAGGTGGAATTTGGTAAGGAAAAATTTATATAGTGTGCTGAAATTTACTGTCACTTATTACCATGGAAAGTAATCCTCCGAGGGGCTTGTTCGGGGTATCTTCACCCCGACCAGTAGAGCAAAGAGTTGCTCCTCAACCTAATGAACCTACTGAAAATGAAAATTAAAATGAAATGCTTGCTTTGAAGTTCCTTCGGGTATGATAGAAAAACTGCTAGCTAATCTTTTTTAGGAGATGGAACAAAACATCCTGATGAACATTTGATATATGTGGATGAAGTTTGTGGATTATTTAAGCTTGCAGGTGTACCCAGAGATGTTGTTAATAAGAAGGTCTTCCCCTTATCTTTGAGGGGAGATGCATCGACATGGTATAGGCTACGTGATGATATGAGGTCTTGGAATTACAAATGATTGAAATTGGAATTTCATCAGAAGTTTTATCATATGCATCTTGTTCATCGTGATCGCAATTATATATATAATTTTTGGCCTCGCGAAGGAGAAAGCATCGCTCAAGCTTGGGGGAGGCTTAAATCAATGTTATATTCATGCCCCAATCATGAGCTCTCAAGAGAAATGATTATTCAAAAAATTTATGCTCGGCTTTCTGGTAACAACTGCACCATGCTTGATACTTCTTGTGATGGCTCTTTTATGATGAAGACTATTGAATTCAAATGGGATTTATTGGAAAGAATTAAACGCAACTCTAAAGATTGGGACCTGGACGATGGTAAGGAGTCAGGTATGACACCTAGTTTTGATTGTGTTAAATATTTTATGGATACCGATATTTTTCGTAAATTTAGCACTAAATATGGACTTGACTCTGAGATAGTAGCTTCTTTCTGTGCATCTTTTGCTGCTTATGTTGATCTCCCCAAGGAGAAGTGGTTTAAATATCATCCTCCCATAGAAGTAAAAGTAGCTGCACCTATTAAAGTTGAAGAAAAAACTATTACTTATAATGATCCTATTGTTCCTACTTCTTATGTTGAGAAACCACCTTTCCCCGTTAAGATAAAGGATCATGCTAAAGCTTCAATTGTGGTTCGTAAAAGCAATATTAAAACATATACCCCTCCTGAGCAAGTTAAAGTTGAACCTAATATTGCTATTGTTAAAGATCTCTTGTCTGATAATATAGATGGGCATGTTATTTATTTCTGTAATGAAACTGCTAGAATTGCTAAACCCCGTCATAAAGATAAACCTAGACCTGTGGTAGGCATGCCTGTTATTTCTGTTAAAATAGGAGATCATTGTTATCATGGCTTATGTGATATGGGTGCTAGTGCTAGTGCAATACCTTATTCCTTATACAAAGAAGTTATGCATGGTATTGCACCTGCTGAGATGGAAGATATTGATGTCACAATTAAACTTGCCAATAGAGATACTATTTCACCAATGGGAATTGTTAGAGATGTTGAAGTCTTGTGTGGGAAAACTAAATATCCTGCTGATTTTCTTGTTCTTGGTTCCCCACAAGATAGCTTTTGTCCCATTATATTTGGTAGACCCTTCTTAAATACTGTTAATGCTACCATAGATTGCAAAAGAGATGTTGTTACTATCGGTTTAGATGATATGACTCATGAATTTAATTTTTCTAAATTTAGTAGACAACACAGTGAAGAAGAATTACCTAGTAAGGATGAAATTATTGGTATTGCTTCTATTGTCGTACCTCCTAGTGATCCTTTAGAACAATATTTGCTAGACCATGAAAATGACATGTTTATGAATGAAAGAAGGGAATTAGATGAAGTATTCTTTAAACAGGAACCTATTCTTAAAAACAATTTACCTGTTGAAATCCTAGGGGGTCCTCCTCCACCCAAGGGTGATCCCGTGTTTGAGCTTAAACCGTTACTTGATACTCTTAAATATGCTTATCTTGATGAGAAAAAGATATATCCTGTTATTATTAGTGCTAACCTTTTCAGAGCATGAAGAAGAGAGATTATTGAAAACTCTGAAAAAGCACCGTGCTGCTATTGGGTATACTCTTGATGATCTTAAGGGCATTAGTCCCACTCTATGTCAACATAAAATTAATTTGGAAGAAGATGCTAAACCAGTTCGTGATCATCAACGCCGTCTGAATCCTAAAATGAAAGAAGTGGTAAGAAAGGAGATACTAAAGCTCCTTGAGGCAGGTATAATTTATCCCATTGCTGATAGTCAATGGGTAAGCCCTGTCCATTGTGTCCCTAAGAAGGGAGGTATTACTGTTGTTCCTAATGATAAAGATGAATTGATTCCTCAAAGAATTATTACAGGTTATAGGATGGTAATTGATTTCCGCAAATTAAATAAGGCTACAAAAAAAGATCATTACCCCTTACCTTTTATTGATCAAATGCTAGAAAGATTGTCCAAACATACACATTTTTGCTTTCTAGATGGTTATTTTGGTTTCTCTCAAATACCTGTGTCAGCCAAAGATCAATCAAAGACTACCTTTACATGCCCTTTTAGTACTTTTGCTTATAGACGTATGCCTTTTGGTTTATGTAATGCACCTGCTACCTTTCAAAGATGCATGATGGCTATATTCTCTGACTTTTGTGAAAATATTTGTGAGGTTTTCATGGACGACTTTTCCGTCTATGGATCTTATTTTGATGATTGCTTGAGCAACCTTGATCTAGTTTTGCAGAGATGTGAAGAAACTAATCTTGTCTAGAACTGGGAAAAGTGCCACTTTATGGTTAATGAAGGTATTGTCTTGGGGCATAAAGTTTCTGAAAGAGGTATCGAAGTTGATAAATCTAAGGTTGATGCTATTGAAAAGATGCCATGTTCCAAGGACATCAAAGGCATAAGAAGTTTCCTTGGTCATGCCGGTTTTTATAGGAGGTTCATTAAGGACTTCTCAAAAATTTCTCGGCCTCTGACTAATTTATTACAAAAAGATATACCATTTGTCTTTGATGATGATTGTGTAGAAGCATTTGAAATACTTAAGAGAGCATTGATCTCTGCACCTATTGTTCAGCCACCTGATTGGAATTTACCCTTTGAAATTATGTGTGATGCTAGTGATTATGCTGTAGGTGTTGTTCTAGGATAAAGAGTTGATAAGAAACTAAATGTTATTCAATATGCTAGTAAAACTCTAGACAATGCTCAAAGAAATTATGCTACCACTGAAAAAGAATTCTTAGTAGTTGTATTTTCTTGTGATAAGTTTAGACCTTATATTGTTGATTCTGAAGTAACTATTCACACTGATCATGCTGCTATTAAATATCTTATGGAAAAGAAAGATGCTAAACCTAGACTTATTAGATGGGTTCTCTTGCTACAAGAATTTGATTTGCATATTGTTGATAGAAAAGGAGCTGATAACCCCGTTGCAGATAACTTGTCTACGTTAGAAAATGTGCTTGATGACCCACTACCTATTGATGATAGCTTCCCTGATGAGCAATTAAATGTCATAAATGCTTCTCATACTGCTCCATGGTATGTTGATTATGCTAATTACATTGTTGCTAAGTTTATACCACCTAGTTTCATATACCAGCAAAAGAAAAAGTTCTTCTATGATTTGAGGCATTACTTTTGGGATGACCCACATCTTTATAAAGAAGGAGTAGATGGTGTTATTAGACGTTGTGTACCTGAGCATGAACAGGAACAGATCTTACGCAAGTGTCACTCCGAAGCTTATGGAGGACACCATGCTGGAGATAGAACTGCACATAAGGTACTGCAATCTGGTTTTTATTGGCCTACTCTCTTAAAGGATGCCCGTAAGTTTGTCTTATCTTGTGATGAATGTCAAAGAATTGGTAATATTAGTAGACGTCAAGAAATGCCTATGAATTATTCACTTGTTATTGAACCATTTGATGTTTGGGGCTTTGACTATATGGGACCTTTTCCTTCCTCTAATGGTTATACACATATTTTAGTTGCTGTTGATTACGTTACTAAGTGGGTAGAAGCTATTCCAACTAGTAGTGTTGATCATAGCACTTCTATTAAAATGCTTAAAGAAGTTATTTTCCAAGATTTGGAGTCCCTAGATATTTAATGATTGATGGTGGTTCACATTTTATTCATGGTGCTTTCCGTAAAATGCTTGATAAATATGATGTTAATCATAGAATTGCATCTCCTTATCACCCTTTGTCTAGTGGTCAAGTAGAATTGAGTAATACAGAACTCAAATTAATTTTGCAAAAGACTGTTAATAGGTCTAGAAAGAATTGGTCCAAGAAACTTGATGATACATTATGGACCTATAGAACTGCATATAACAATCCTATGGGTATGTCTCCGTATAAAATGGTCTATGGAAAAGCATGTCACTTACCTCTCGAACTAGAACACAAGGCTTATTGGGCTATTAAAGATATTAATTATGATTTTAAACTTGCCGGTGAGAAGAGGTTATTTGATATTAGCTCACTTGATGAATGGAGAACCCAAGCCTACGAAAATGCCAAGTTATTTAAAGAAAAAGTTAAGAGATGGCATGACAAAAGGATACAAAAGCGTGAGTTTAATGTAGGTGACTATGCATTATTATACAACTCTCATTTAAGATTTTTTGCAGGAAAACTTCTCTCTAAATGGGAAGGTCCTTACGTTATCGAGGAGGTCTACCGTTCCGGTGCCATAAAAATCAACAACTTCGAAGGCACAAATCCGAAGGTGGTGAACGGTCAAAGAATCAAACACTATATCTCAGGTAATCCCATAAATGTTGAAACCAATGTTATCGAAACCGTAACCCGGGATGAATACATAAGGGGCACTTTCCGGAACGTTTCAGACTCCAAAAAGGAATAGGTATGTGGTACGGTAAGTAAACCGACTCCAAAACAGATTTTAAGGCAATATTTCTCTGTTTTGGAATATTTAGAAAAATAGAAAAATAAGCAGCAGTCCGGGAAGGACACGAGGGCTCCACGAGGGTGGAGGGCATGCCCTACCCTACTGGGCGCGCCCCCTACCTCATGGGCACCTCGTGTGCTCTCCGGACTCCATTTTCGTACATGACACATATTTTGGTTGGTAAAAATTCATTATATAACCTCCCGGGGGTTTTGACTCCCGTATCATGCAAAAATCTCCTGTCTTTGTTTCGAGCTATTTTTCTGACAGATCTAGATTATCATGACGTCTCCAAGTGCCACCAAGGACAAGTTCTTCGAGAAGGTCATCAACCCTTACCCCGCGGAGGTGCAGCGACACCCTCAAACCATTGAGATGTGTGATGGGTTGCTGCACATCCGTGATGCTAAGGGACCGAAGGGGACCGGAAGCATGGAGGCGAGGCTCGAAGCAATGGAGCAACAAGTTTTCAAGTGTCAGGGGATGGTGGAGCGTGGACTCAACTCCAACCACATTATGATTGCAGAATTCACCAACAAACACAAGCTGGATGACGACAACATCGGGAAGACCATCTTCAAGCTTCACGAGAAAATTGAGCACCTTCAAGCTCAAATCTATGACCTGCAAAACCAAAACTGTGAGTATGAATACAGATTCAAAAGGATGAGTTTGGCTGCAGATTTGAGGATCCCGGAGACTCGGTCATCTTTCTATGATGGTGAGCCTATGCCTTGGAAGAGGGACGACAAGCCTACGCCATCAACAAAATCACCACCGTCTCCACCAACAAAGAAGAATTGAGTATCTGGTATGGGCACTCCACTTGGCAACTGCAAAGCTTGGGGGAGTGCCCCGGTATCGTATCTGAAGGAAATATGCCCTAGAGGCAATAATAAAGTTATTATTTATTTTCTTATAATCATGATAAATGTTTATTATTCATGCTAGAATTGTATTAACCGGAAACATAATACATGTGTGAATACATAGACAAACAAAGTGTCACTAGGATGCCTCTACTTGACTAGCTCGTTAATCAAAGATGGTTATGTTTCCTAACCATGAACAATGAGTTGTTATTTGATTAACGGGATCACATCATTAAGAGAATGATCTGATTGACATGACCCATTCCATTAGCTTAGCACCCGATCGTTTAGTATATTGCTATTGCTTTCTTCATGACTTATACATGTTCCTATAACTATGAGATTATGCAACTCCCGTTTACCGGAGGAACACTTTGGGTACTACCAAACGTCACAACGTAACTGGGTGATTATAAAGGAGTGCTACAGGTGTCTCCAAAGGTACATGTTGGGTTGGCGTATTTCGAGATTAGGTTTTGTCACTCCAATTGTCAGAGAGGTATCTCTGGGCCCTCTCGGTAATGCACATCACTTAAGCCTTGCAAGCATTGCAACTAAATGAGTTAGTTGCGGGATGATGTATTACAGAACGAGTAAAGAGACTTGCCGGCAACGAGATTGAACTAGGTATTGGAATACCGACGATCGAATCTTGGGCAAGTAACATACCGATGACAAAGGGAACGACGTATGTTGTTATGCGGTCTAACCAATAAAGATCTTCGTAGAATATGTAGGAGCCAATATGGGCATCCAGGTCCCGCTATTGGTTATTGACTGGAGACATGTCTTGATCATGTCTACATTGTTCTCGAACCCATAGGGTCCGCACGCTTAAGGTTACAATGACAGTTATATTATGAGTTTATGCATTTTGATGTACCGAAGGTTGTTCGGAGTCCCGGATGTGATCACGGACATGACGAGGAGTCTCGAAATGGTCGAGACATAAAGATTGATATATTGGAAGCCTATGTTTGGATGTCGGAAGTGTTCCGGGTGAAATCGGGATTTTACCGGAGTACCGGGAGGTTACCGGAACCCCCCGGGAGCTAAATGGGCCATGATGGGCCTTAGTGGAAAAGAGAAGAGGCAGCCCTACATGGGCCGCGCGCCCCTCCCCTCCCTTGGTCCGAATTGGACAAGGAGAGGGGGTCGGCCCCTCTCTCTCTTTTCCCCCCTCCACAAGTCCTATTCCAACTAGGATTGGGGGGGGGGGAATCCTACTCCCAGAGGGAGTAGGACTCTCCTGGTGCACCCTATGTGGCCGGCCAGCCTCCCCCCCTTTTGGTCCTTTATATACTGAGGCAGAGGCACCCTAGAACACACAAGTTGATCCACGTGATCTATTCCTTAGCCGTGTGCGGCGCCCCCAGCCACCATAGTCCTCGATAATACTGTAGCGGAGTTTAGGTGAAGCCCTGCTAGTGTAGTGCATCAAGATCGTCACCACGCTGTCGTGCTGACGGAACTCTTCCCCGACACTTTGCTGGATCGGAGTCCGGGGATCGTCATCGAGCTGAACGTGTGCTAGAACTCGGAGGTGCCGTAGTTTCGGTGCTTGATCGGTCGGATCATGAAGACGTACGACTACATCAACCAAGCGCTTCCGTTGTCGATCTACTAGGTATGTAGATCACACTCCCCCCCCTCATTGCTATGCATCACATGATCTTGCGTGTGCGTAGGAAATTTTTTGAAATTACTACGTTCCCCATCAGTGGCATCCGAGCCTAGGTTTTATATGTTGATGTTATATGCACGAGTAGAACACAAGTGAGTTGTGGGTGATATAAGTCATACTGCCTACCAGCATGTCATACTTTGGTTCGGCGGTATTGTTGGATGAAGCGGCCCAGACCGACATTACGCGTACGCTTACGCGAGACCGGTTCTCCCGACGTGCTTTGCACAGAGGTGGCTTGTGGGTGACAGTTTCTCCAACTTTAGTTGAACCAAGTGTGGCTACGCCCGGTCCTTGTGAAGGTTAAAACGGAGTCAAATTGACAAACTATCGTTGTGGTTTTGATGCATAGGTGAGATTAGTTCTTACTTAAGCCCGTAGCAGCCACGTAAAACTTGCAACAACAAAGTAGAGGACGTCTAACTTGTTTTTGCAGGGCATGTTGTGATGTGATATGGTCAAGACATGATGCTGAATTTTATTGTATGAGATGATCATGTTTTATAACCGAGTTATCGGCAACCGGTAGGAGCCATATGGTTGTCGCTTTATTGTATGCAATGCAATCGCGATGTAATGCTTTACTTTATCACTAAATGGTAGCGATAGTCGTAGAAGCACAAGCTTGGCGAGACGATAATGATGCTACGATGTAGATCAAGGTGTCATGCCGGTGACGATGGTGATCATGATGGTGCTTCGGAGATGGAGATCACAAGCACAAGATGATGATGGCCATATCATATCACTTATATTGATTGCATGTGATGTTTATCTTTTATGCATCTTATCTTGCTTTGATTGATGGTAGCATTATAAGATGATCTCTCACTAAATTATCAAGAAGTGTTCTCCCTGAGTATGCACCGTTGCGAAAGTTCTTCGTGCTGAGACACCACGTGATGATCGGGTGTGATAGGCTCTACGTTCAAATACAACGGGTGCAAAATAGTTGCACATGCGGAATACTCAGGTTATACTTGACGAGCCAAGCATATACAGATATGGCCTCAGAACACGGAGACCGAAAGGTCGAGCATGAATCATATAGTAGATATGATCAACATAATGATGTTCACCAATGAAACTACTCCATCTCACGTGATGATCGGACATGGTTTAGTTGATTTGGATCACGTGATCGCTTAGAGGATTAGAGAGATGTCTATCTAAGTGGGAGTTCTTAAGTAATATGATTAATTGAACTTAAATTTATCATGAACTTAGTCCCTGATAGTATCTTGCTTGTTTATGATGATTGTAGATAGATGGCTCGTGCTGTTGTTCCGTTGAATTTTAATGCGTTCCTTGAGAAAGCAAAGTTGAAAGATGATGGTAGCAATTACACGGACTGGGTCCGTAACTTGAGGATTATCCTCATTGCTGCACAGAAGAATTACGTCATGAAATCACTGCTGGGTGCCAGGCCTGCTGCTGGAGCAACACCAGATGTTATGAACGTCTGGCAGAGCAAAGCTGATGACTACTCGATAGTTCAGTGTGCCATGCTTTACGGCTTAGAATCGGGACTTCAACGACGTTTTGAATGTCATGGAGCATATGAGATGTTCCAAGAGTTGAAGTTAATATTTCAAGCAAATGCCCGGATTGAGAGATATGAAGTCTCCAATAAGTTCTATAGCTGCAAGATGGAGGAGAACAATTCTGTCAGTGAGCATATACTCAAAATGTCTGGGTATAATAATCACTTGATTCAATTGGGAGTTAATCTTCCAGATGATTGCGTCATTGACAGAATTCTCCAATCACTGCCACCAAGCTACAAGAGCTTCGTGATGAACTATAATATCAAGGGATGAACAAGACTATTCCCGAGCTCTTCGCGATGCTAAAAGTTGCGGAGGTAGAAATCAAGAAAGAGCATCAAGTGTTGATGGTCAACAAGACCACTAGTTTCAAGAAAAAGGGCAAAGGGAAGAAGAAGGGGAACTTCAAAAAGAACGGCAAGCAAGTTGCTACTCAAGAGAAGAAACCCAAACCTGGACCTAAGCCTGAAACTGAGTGCTTCTATTGCAAGCAGACTGGTCACTGGAAGCGGAACTGCCCCAAGTATTTGGCGGATAAGAAGGATGGCAAGGTGAACAAAGGTATATGTGATATACATGTTATTGATGTGTACCTTACCAATGCTTGCAGTAGCACCTGGGTATTTGATACTGGTTCTGTTGCTAATATTTGCAACTCGAAACAGGGACTATGGATTAAACGAAGATTGGCTAAGGACGAGGTGACGATGCGCGTGGGAAACGGTTCCAAAGTCGATGTGATCGCGGTCGGCACGCTACCTCTACATCTACCTTCGAGATTAGTATTAGACCTAAATAATTGTTATTTGGTGCCAACGTTAAGCATGAACATTATATCTGGATCTTGTTTAATGCGAGACGGTTATTCATTTAAATCAGAGAATAATGGTTGTTCTATTTATATGAGTAATATCTTTTATGGTCATGCACCCTTGAAGAGTGGTCTATTCTTATTGAACCTCGAGAGTAGTGATACACATATTCATAATGTTGAAGCCAAAAGATGCAGAGTTGATAATGATAGTGCAACTTATTTGTGGCACTGCCGTTTAGGTCATATCGGTGTAAAGCGCATGAAGAAACTCCATACTGATGGGCTTTTGGAACCACTTGATTATGAATCGCTTGGTACTTGCGAACCATGCCTCATGGGCAAGATGACTAAAACACCGTTCTCCGGTACTATGGAGAGAGCAACAAATTTGTTGGAAATCATACATACAGATGTATGTGGTCCGATGAATATTGAAGCTCGTGGCGGATATCGTTATTTTCTCACCTTCACAAATGATTTAAGCAGATACGGGTATATCTACTTAATGAAACATAAGTCTGAACATTTGAAAAGTTCAAAGAATTTCAGAGTGAAGTGGAAAATCATCGTAACAAGAAAATAAAGTTTCTACGATCTGATCGTGGAGGAGAATATTTGAGTTACGAGTTTGGTGTACATTTGAAAAATTGTGAAATAGTTTCGCAACTCACGCCACCTGGAACACCACAGCGTAATGGTGTGTCCGAACATCATAATCGTACTTTACTAGATATGGTGCGATCTATGATGTCTCTTACTGATTTACCGCTATCGTTTTGGGGATACGCTCTAGAGACAACTGCATTCACGTTAAATAGGGCACCATCAAAATCCGTTGAGACGACGCCTTATGAACTGTGGTTTGGCAAGAAACCAAAGTTGTCGTTTCTAAAAGTTTGGGGCTGCGATGCTTATGTGAAAAAGCTTCAACCTGATAAGCTCGAACCCAAATCGGAGAAATGTGTCTTCATAGGATATCCAAAGGAAACTATTGGATACACCTTCTATCACAGATCCGAAGGCAAGACTTTTGTTGCTAAATTCGGAAACTTTCTGGAGAAGGAGTTTCTCTCGAAAGAAGTGAGTGGGAGGAAAGTAGAACTTGACGAGGTAACTGTACCTACTCCCTTATTGGAAAGTAGTACATCACAGAAAACTGTTTCTGCGACACCTACACCAGTTAGCGAGGAAGCTAATGATGATGATCATGAAACTTCAGAACAAGATACTGCTGAACCTCGTAGATCAACCAGAGTACGATCCGCGCTAGAGTGGTACGGTAATCCTGTTCTAGAAGTCATGCTACTAGATCATGATGAACCTACGAACTATGAAGAAGCGATGGTGAGCCCAGATTCCGCAAAGTAGCTTGAAGCCATGAAATCTGAGATGGCATCCATGTATGAGAACAAAGTGTGGACTTTGTTTGACTTGCCCGATGATCGGTTGAGAATAAATGGATCTTCAAGAAGAAGACTGACGCTGACGGTAATATTACTGTCTACAAAGCTCGACTTGTCGCAAAAGGTTTTCGGCAAGTTCAAGGGATTGACTATGATGAGACCTTCTCACCCATAGCGATGCTTAAGTCTGTCCGAATCATGTTAGCAATTGCCGCATTTTATGATTATGAAATTTGGCAGATGGATGTCAAAACTGCATTCCTGAATGGATTTCTGGAAGAAGAGTTGTATATGATGCAACCAGAAGGTTTTGTCGATCCAAAGGGAGCTAACAAAGTGTGCAAGCTCCAGCGATCCATTTATGGACTGGTGCAAGCCTCTCGGAGTTGGAATAAACGTTTTGATAGTGTGATCAAAGCATTTGGTTTTATACAGACTTTTGGAGAAGCCTGTATTTACAAGAAAGTGAGTGGGAGCTCTGTAGCATTTCTGATATTATATGTGGATGACATATTACTAATTGGAAATGATGTAGAATTTCTCGATAGCATAAAGGGATACTTGAATAAAAGTTTTCTATGAAAAACCTCGGGGAAGCTGCTTACATATTAGGCATTAAGATCTATAGAGATAGATCAAGATGCTTAATTGGACTTTCACAAACCACATACCTTGACAAAATTTTGAAGAAGTTCAAAATGGATCAAGCAAAGAAAGGGTTCTTGCCTGTGTTACAAGGTGTGAAGTTGAGTAAGACTCAATGCCCGACCACTGCAGAAGATAGAGAGAATATGAAAGATGTTCCCTATGCATCAGCCATAGGATCTATCATGTATGCAATGCTGTGTACCAGACCTGATGTGTGCCTTGCTATAAGTCTAGCAGGGAGGTACCAAAGTAATCCAGGAGTGGATCACTGGACAGCGGTCAAGAACATCCTGAAATACCTGAAAAGGACTAAGGATATGTTTCTCATATATGGAGGTGACAAAGAACTCATCGTAAAAGGTTACGTTGATGCAAGCTTTGACACTGATCCAGACGATTTTAAATTGCAAACCGGATACGTGTTTACATTAAACGGTGGGGCTGTAAGTTGGTGCAGTTCTAAACAAAGCGTTGTAGCGGGATCTACATGTGAAGCGGAGTACATAGCTGCTTCGGAAGCAGCAAATGAAGGAGTCTGGATGAAGGAGTTCATATCCGATCTAGGTGTCATACCTAGTGCATCGGGTCCATTGAAAATCTTTTGTGACAATACTGGTGCAATTGCCTTGGCAAAGGAATCCAGATTTCACAAGAGAACCAAGCACATCAAGAGACGCTTCAATTCCATCCGGGATTTAGTCCAGGTGGGAGACATAGAGATTTGCTAGATACATACGGATCTGAATATTGCAGACCCGTTGACTAAGCCTCTTCCACGAGCAAAACATGATCTGCACCAAGGCTCCATGGGTGTTAGAATCATTACTGTGTAATCTAGATTATTGACTCTAGTGCAAGTGGGGGACTGAAGGAAATATGCCCTAGAGGCAATAATAAAGTTATTATTTATTTCCTGATAATCATGATAAATGTTTATTATTCATGCTAGAATTGTATTAACCGGAAACATAATACATGTGTGAATACATAGACAAACAAAGTGTCACTAGTACGCCTCTACTTGACTAGCTCGTTAATCAAAGATGGTTGTGTTTCCTAACCATGAACAATGAGTTGTTATTTGATTAACGGGATCACATCATTAAGAGAATGATCTGATTGACATGACCCATTCCATTAGCTTAGCACCTGATCGTTTAGTATGTTGCTATTGCTTTCTTCATGACTTATACATGTTCCTATAACTATGAGATTATGCAACTCCCTTTTACCGGAGGAACACTTTGGGTACTACCAAACGTCACAACGTAACTGGGTGATTATAAAGGAGTACTACATGTGTCTCCAAAGGTACATGTTGGGTTGGCGTATTTCGAGATTAGGTTTTGTCACTCCGATTGTCAGAGAGGTATCTCTGGGCCCTCTCGGTAATGCACATCACTTAAGCCTTGCAAGCATTGCACCTAAATGAGTTAGTTGCGGGATGATGTATTACAGAACGAGTAAAGAGACTTGCCGGCAACGAGATTGAACTAGGTATTGGAATACCGACGATCGAATCTTGGGCAAGTAACATATCGATGACAAAGGGAACGACGTATGTTGTTATGCGGTCTGACCGATAAAGATCTTCGTAGAATATGTAGGAGCCAATATGGGCATCCAGGTCCCGCTATTGGTTATTGACTGGAGACATGTCTCGGTCATGTCTACATTGTTCTCGAACCCGTAGGGTCCGGACGCTTAAGGTTACGATGACAGTTATATTATGAGTTTATGCATTTTGATGTACCGAAGGTTGTTCGGAGTCCCGGATGTGATCACGGACATGACGAGGAGTCTCGAAATGGTCGAGACGTAAAGATTGATATATTGGAAGCCTATGTTTGGATGTCGGAAGTGTTCCGGGTGAAATCGTGATTTTACCGGAGTACCGGGAGGTTACCGGAACCCCCCGGGAGCTAAATGGGCCATGATGGGCCTTAGTGGAAAAGAGAAGAGGCAGCCCTACATGGGTCGCGCGCCCCTCCCCTCCCTTGGTCCGAATTGGACAAGGAGAGGGGGCCGGCCCCTCTCTCTCTCTTTTCCCCCTCCACAAGTCCTATTCCAACTAGGATTGAGGGGGGGGGGGAATCCTACTCCCAGAGGGAGTAGGACTCTCCTGGCGCGCCCTATGTGGCCGGCCAGCCTCCCCCCTTTTGGTCCTTTATATACTGAGGCAGAGGCACCCTAGAACACACAAGTTGATCCACGTGATCTATTCCTTAGCCGTGTGCGGCGCCCCCAGCCACCATAGTCCTCGATAATACTGTAGCGGAGTTTAGGGGAAGCCCTGCTGCTGTAGTGCATCAAGATCGTCACGACGCCGTCGTGCTGACGGAACTATTCCCCGACACTTTGCTGGATCAGAGTCTGGGGATCGTCATTCAGCTGAACATGTGCTAGAACTCGGAGGTGCCGTAGTTTCGGTGCTTGATCGGTCGGATCGTGAAGACGTACGACTACATCAACCAAACGCTTCCGTTGTCGATCTACTAGGTATGTAGATCACACTCCCCCCCCCCCCCTCGTTGCTATGCATCACATGATCTTGCGTGTGCGTAGGAAATTTTTTGAAATTACTATGTTCCCCATCAGTATCACCATCACTTTTATCTTTACCGTTTTTCTTAGTTCGATCCTTTTGATAATATCTTGATCTAGTAGAATAAAAGTTCTTAGTATGATCTAGTCGTGAGTTTTGCTTTATTATCCTTCTATGTAATCGAGTTCGTGAGCTATATAATAAAGATTAGTGTTGAGTCAAGGGCTTGATTATTTTGCCATGATCCTAAAGGAATAAAAGAAAAGAGAAAGAAATAAAAAGAAACAAAGAGATCATATGAGTCTTATGGAGAGTAATGAGCTCACATAGAAAGAGTATGATGAATAAAAGTTGTTGAGAATTGACAAACACAGTTTTGGTCATCGTTGCAATTAATAGGAAGTAATAAAGAAAGAGAGGTCTTCACATATAAATATACTATCTTGGAGATCTTTTATGATTGTGAGCACTCATTAAAATATGACATGCTAAAGAGTTGACATTGGACAAGGAAGACAACGTAATGGGTTATGTTTTCTTACATCTGAGATAAATTATATTGTCTTGGATCTTCCAACATGATGAGCTTGCCTTTCCACCTCATGCTAGCCAAATTCATTGCACCAAGTAGAGATATACTTGTGCTTCCAAATACCCTTAAACCAGTCTTGCCATAAGAGTCCACCATATCTACCTATGGATTGAGTAAGATCCATCAAGAAAGTTGTCATCGGTGCAAGCAATAAAAATTGCTCTCTAAATATGTATGATTGATTGGTGTGGAGGAAATAAGCTTTATACGAGCGTGTGATATGGAAGTAATAAAAGCGACAGACTGCATAATA
Organism: Triticum aestivum; assembly: GCF_018294505.1. Lineage (NCBI taxonomy): Eukaryota > Viridiplantae > Streptophyta > Magnoliopsida > Poales > Poaceae > Triticum > Triticum aestivum. Next base: position 558,366,829 of record NC_057809.1, on the reverse strand, counting down.
AAGGTCCATATCACAAGTGGCAATATAAAGTGACCTTTCGCATTAAGATTTTGTGCATCCAACCATAAAAGCGCATGACAACCTTTGCTTCCCTCTGCGAAGGGCCTATCTTTTACTTTCATATCCTACATAGCATAAGAGTCATGGTGATCTTCACCCTTCCCTTTTACATTTTATCCTTTGGCAAGCACAATATGTTGGAATGATCCTAGTATATATGGCTAATTGGATGTGAGTTTTCATGAACTATTACTGTTGACATTACCCTTGAGGTAAAACGTTGGGAGGCAAAACTATAAGCCCCTATCTTTCTCTATGTCCGATTAAAACTCCATACCCATAAGTATTGCGTGAGTGTCAGCAATTGTGAAAGATTATATGATAGTTGAGTATGTGGACTTGCTGAAAACCTCTTATACATTGACTCTTTCCTATGTTATGATAAATTGCAATTGCTTCAATGACTGAGATTGTAGTTTGTTAGTTTTCAATGAAGTTTACGATTCATACTTGATATTGTGATTGAATTATTACTCTAGCATTAGATATTATATGGAAAAGAATTATATGAGTTGCTGTTCTAAGAATGATCATGATGCCCTCATGTCCGTATTTTATTTTTTTATCGACACCTCTATCTCTAAACATGTGGACATATTTTTCGATTTCGGCTTTTCGCTTGAGGACAAGCGAGGTCTAAGCTTGGGGGAGTTCATACGTCCATTTTGCATCATGCTTTTATATCAATATTTATTGCATTATGGGTTGTTATTACATATTATGTCACAATACTTATGCATATTCTCTCTTATTTTGCAAGGTTTACATAAAGAGGGAGAATGCCGATAGCTGGGATTCTGGGCTGGAAAAGGAGCAAATATTAGAGACCTATTCTGCACAGCTCCAAAAGTCCTGAAACTTCACGGAAGATGTTTTCCAAATATATAAAAAATATTGAGAGCAAGAACTTCACCAGGGGGCCACACCCTGCCCACGAGGGTGGGGGGCGCGCCCTACCCCCCTGGGCGCGCCCCCTACCTCGTGGGCCCCCTGGTGGACCTCCGGTGGCCATCTTATGCTATATGGAGTCTTTCAATGGTAAAAAATCATAAGCCATCTTCTGGGACGAAACTCCACCGCCACGAGGCGGAACCTTGGCGGAACCAATCTAGGGCTCTAGCGGAGCTGTTTTGCCGGGGAAACTTCCCTCTGGGGGGGGGGGGAATCATCGCCATCATCATTACCAACGCTCCTCTCATCAGGAGAGGGCAATCTCCATCAACATCTTCATCGGCACCATCTCATCTAAAAATCCTAGTTCATCTCTTGTATCCAATTCTTGTCTCCAAGTTCGGGATTGGTGCTAGTAGGTTGCTAGTAGTGTTAATTACTCCTTGTAGTTGATGCTAGTTGGTTTAATTGGTGGAAGATCATATGTTCAGATCCTATATGCATATTAATAACCCTCTGATTATGAACATGTTTATGCTTTGTGAGTAGTTACTTTTGTTCCTGAGGACATCGGAGAAGTCTTGCTATTACTAGTCATGTGAATTCGGTATTCGTTTGATATTTTGATGAGATGTATGTTGTCTCCCCTCTAGTGGTGTTATGTGAACGTCGACTACATGACACTTCACCATTATTTGGGCCTAGAGGAAGGCATTGGGAAGTAATAAGTAGATGATGGGTTGCTAGAGTGACAGAAGCTTAAACCCTAGTTTATGCGTTGCTTCGTAAGGGGCTGATTTGGATCCATATGTTTCATGCTATGGTTAGGTTTACCTTAATACTTTTGTTGTATTTGCGGATGCTTGCAATAGAGGTTAATCATAAGTGGGATGCTTTTCCAAGTAAGGACAACACCCAAGCACCGGTCCACCCACATACCAAATTATCAAAGTACCGAACGCGAATCATATGAACGTGATGAAAACTAGCTTGACAATATTCCCATGTGTCCTCGGGAGTGCTTTACATCATATAAGAGTTTGTCCAGGCTTGTCCTTTGCTACAAAAAGGATTGGGCCACCTTGCTGCACCTTATTTACTTTTGTTACTTGTTGCTCGTTACAAATTATCATATCACAAAACTATCTGTTACCACTTATGTCAGTACTTGCAGAGAATGCCTTGCTGGAAGCTGCTTATCATTTCCTTCTGCTCCTCATTGGGTTCGACACTCTTACTTATTGAAAGGGCTACGATAGATCCCCTATACTTGTGGGTCATCACTCATGTGTGGTAGTACGCTGGGCCAAGCAGAAGTACCGCCGCTGCCAATGGTAGTACCGCTGGCCCCAGCGGTAGTGCCACTCATACGGCTCTGCCTCGCCCTCTGTTTTGCTCCGCTATCTGTGTTCTACCGCCCGGGCGGTAGTACCGCTCCCCTGAGCAGTAGTACCGCTCGTGCGCGGACTGAGCACATAACGGTTGGATTCGAGAGCTCCATAAAAGGGGGTCTTCTTCCCCATTGAGCCTTATCCTTTGAGCTCGTGTTCTTCCCCCATTGTTGACCTTCTTCGAGCTTGCTAACTCTCAATCCCTCCATGGATTCTTGCTTGTTTTTGAGGGAAAAGAGAGAGGAGATCTAGATCCACATTTCCACCAATCACTTTCTCCTCTATGTGAGGGGAACCCCTTGGATCTAGATCTTGGAGTTCTTGGTGTTCTTCTTCTTGTTCTTCCTCTCATTTTCCTCCCTAGCATTAGTTGCTTCGGTGGGATTTGAGAGAGAAGGATTTGGGCACTCCGTGTGCCCTCGCCATTGCATTTTGTGCATCGGTTTGAGTTCTCCACGGTGATACGTGGAAGTTACAAGTTGAGAAGCTTATTACTCTTGGGTGCTTGGTACCATTGAGCTTGTTCCTCTTGGGTGCTTGGGCGCCCTAGACGGTTGGTGGTGTTCGGAGCTCAATCATTGTGGTGTAAAGCTCCGGGCAAGCGTCGGGGTCTCCAATTAGGTTGTGGAGATCGCCCCGAGCAATTTAACGGGTACCGATGACTGCCCCAAGGGTTGCCAAAGTGTACGGGTTCGGTGACCGCCCCCAAGGGTTGCCATTTGTACGGGTTCGGTGACCGCTCTCAAGGGTCCCTTAGTGAAATCACGACATCTTGCATTGTGCGAGGGCATGAGGAGATTATGGTGGCCCTAGTGGCTTCTTGGGGAGCATTGTGCCTCCACACCGCTCCAAACGGATATTAGCATCCGCAAGGGTGTGAACTTTGGGATACATCGCCGTCTCCGCGTGCCTCGGTTATCTCTTACCCAAGCCCTTTACTTATGCACTTTAATTTGTGATAGCCATATTGTTTCTTGTCATATATCTTGCTATCACTTTGTTGTTTATCTTGCTTAGCATAAGTTGTTGGTGCACATAGGTGAGCCTAGTTGTTGTAGGTTTTGTGCTTGACAAATTAACCACTAGGTTTATTCCGCATTTGTTTCCAGCCTAAACCGTAATTATTTTAAAGCGCCTATTCACCCCCCCTCTAGGCGACATCCTTGTTCTTTCAATTGGTATCAGAGCCTCGTCTCTCTTTGTTAGGCTTAACCGCCTAGAGAGTAAAGATGTCAACTAGGGGATTAGGATTCTCTGACACTCTTAGTTTCGATGGCACAAATTTTGATGTTTGGGTAATTCACATGCTAAATCTCTTTAGGGTCATGGACCCAAACTTAGAGCGAATTTTAGATATGGGTTTTTCTCGTCCGATGAGAAAAACTCTTATCTCAATGCTCAAGCTTCTAATGTTTTTTTCGATGCTTTGAGCAATGTAGTTATATTTCAACTCATGCCGTTCTGGGATGCTCATGAGTTGTGGACAAAACTTCAAGATAAATATGGTGTGCCCAAGATTTGTGAGGATGATTGTTCTCCCTCCACCTCCGGTCGTGTTGCCTTATCAACTTCTTCTACTTCGCCTACATGTGGATTGCCACAAGGTAATGCTATGGTGAGTAGTGTTGGTAATTGCAATGATGATACTGTGCTTATAATTGATGACTCTTCTTCACTATCTTGTTGCAATGCTCCATCTTTGGACTTTAGCCCTTCGAGCACTCCAAATGTCTCGCATGCTTGTGTTGATAGTCCTTGCATATCATGTAGAAATTTCTTGACTAAATCTCATGATGATATGCTTGCTATGCCTTGTTGCCATGATAAAAATGTATCTATTTCCTCGAGTTGTTGTGCTAACAATGTAGAGGAAACCCAACACTCCATGGAACAAGATGTGGTCTTGAACGGTGCTTCAAGGGATCCTACATCATCATCGATTGCTTTTTGCCTTATGGCTAATGCTTCAAAGGTATCTCCCACTTTGAATACCAATATATCTTATGATGATATTGATGATGGCAAGAATGATGATGATGTTGATTATGATGAAGAGAATGATAATGCTGCCTCCTTAAAAATTAAGGGGGAATGGTTTTTAAAGCTCTTCATAAAAATAAAATTGCTCATTCCAACTTCATGGAAATTATGTCCATTGCCATTGAGGGCAAGAAATATATTGAGGAGTTGGAATCTCATCTCGAGGAGCATGAGGTCACCATTGAGAAAATGGAAGGTCATGAGCATGATTACGCTAATGAGATTGCGGACCTCTCTCAAGCTCTTGAACTTGAACAAACCATCAAGGAATCTCTTGAGGAGACTTTTGCTCTAGAATTATCTAGAGTGAGGGAATCTCGTGATAGAGCTCTTGAGGTGGCCAATGATTTTGAAACTAAAAATGAGGAGCTTGAAGTTGCGCATGCTAAACTCCTTGAGGATTTTGAGCACCTCGAAAATGGCTCAAGGGTCATTAAGAGTGAGCTCATCAAACTCACCGAGTCTCATGCTCAACTTAAAGCTTCATATTCAAAAGAGCTTGCCAAGTTGTCTTCTCCTCTTGTTGCTAATGATGATGCTTATGCTACTAACTCTATCTCTTGTGAAGCATCCATATTGAAGGAGAATGTTGAGATAAGGGCTCAACTTGAGTTGCTATCTAGCAATTATGGGATGTTGGAAGAAAATCATGTAAAGCTCACAAGCTCTCATGATGATCTTCTAGTATCCCATAATGTGCTAAATTTAGCTCATGAGGCCATGCTTGCTAACGTAACATCTAGTGAGCCTCATGTGGATGCTAGCACTACTTTTATTAAAAATGCTATATTGCCTTGTGTTAGTCCTCATGATTCATCCATGCATAACATTGGTACATCCTGTGATGAATTGCTTTCCTTGCCTTGTTGCTCTAAAGATGAAGCTTATACTTCCTCTAGTGCTTGTGTTGAGACTAACCATGTAGAGGAAATCAAAGAGCTCAAGGCCCAAGTCACTTCTTTAAAGAAAGATTTGGAAAAGTGTCATGAAGGGAATGCCACACTCAACAATACCTTGAGTGTACAAAAATCCCCCAAGGACAAAGGTGGACTTGGATTCAACTCCAATAAGAAGAAGAAGTCCAAGAGCAACAACAAGAAGGGCCAAAAACAAGTCAAGAGTTCGGCCAAGATTATTTGCTTCAAGTGCAAAATTGAAGGGCATCATGTTAGATCTTGCCCATTGAAGAAGAAGGCCATTAGTGACAAGCAACCAGGGAAGCGGCTACAAGTGCATTCTCATGCTCAACCTCAAGTTGAAGAAAGGCCTCTTCCCAAGAATACTCAAGCTAATGCTTCTCAAGTTGAGAAATCAAGTGAGAAGAAAGTGAAGAGTAGATGTTGCTACCTATGTCATGAGAAAGGTCACCTCGCTTCTTCATGCACTAGTGGTAACTTATCCAACCCAATTATTATTGATGATGTCTATTCTCTTGGGAAGGATAAGGTTGGCAATGTGGTTGCCAAGTTTGTTGGTACTCAAAGTGGTTTGAAGCAAAGAACCATTTGGGTAGCCAAGCCTATTGTGACTAACCTCTTAGGACCCAACTTGGTTGGGGACCAACAAGCTCAAACTTGATCAATAGGTGATGTTGGAGGTCATTGGAGAATTGGCTACATTATGAAGAATTAAGGGGACTTCATCATTCTTATTGTCTCAAGCCAAGTCATTCGGATTATCAAGTTTCTATCTTATATCCAATGGTCCTCCTTGCGGTAACTCATGCTTAAAGTGTTTACATTGATAGTTACTTGCCCCTTTGCATGTTTGGTTTCATTCCTTGCATGTGTTTGTATATGTTGTGCTTCCAACTTGATTATCTTGAGCAATCAAGTATGTGTGTGTTGGTTTGCACATCATGTACGTGTGTGTCATACGTTGAGCCTTTTGCATCTTATTTATTTCTTAGTTGGCTCTTGTGAGAGATTAATGGAATATCCCATTATGGGGGAGTGATGTGCTTTGTGCACCTCACAATCCTATAAATATGTGTATATGAGTAATACCATCTAGTATTGATATTTCAAGATTATCTAGTCGCGCTGTGGTATGTCTTCTCATGAGAAATTCAAATTCTAAATAGTCCATTAATTATCTCTTGTTGGATCCTTTTATTTGCCTCTTGTTTATCCTTTATTGGTATCACATTATGGGGGAGTAATATTCTATGTGTATATTACTAGCCTAGAAAATGTGTGCATTTGAGATATTGTCACCTAGAGTTGATATTGTAAATTATCTTGTTCCTAGGTGGCATGTTAGCTCTACAAGTTGCAATTTGCTTTTTGTTTGGTGTGAAGATGATGTCGGATATCCTTGCTATCTACCACCGAGAATTATTTCCATTTACTTCTTGTCTTTTGACAGTTTGTACTCACTTGTGTGGTAGAATTTATTGATCATCTTTACATTGGCTTTTGCTTTTATTTGCCTTTTCTCTTGCCAAGGAATGTATCAACTCCCTTTGTCTTCCATACCACTTGTGGATCTTGTTTATTTCTTGATCTTGTCTAGTGTTTTCTAGATATAGTGAAAGTGGTGATCCTACCTTGTGCATTTTGTATTCAAATGCAAATTTCTCTATAATGCACTAGTCTTGGGGGAGCTATCCTATTTTCTATAAAACACTCATCTTGTGATCCTTATCAAGTGTGTGTTGGTGGAAGGCAAGTCGTTTCTTTTTGCTACTTTGTGCCATCATGAAACTTTGTAGAGAGCTTGGTTTGTTTGGAACCATCCTCTATTTTGGGGGTTTGATATCTTTTATTTAGTGGGTATCAATGGATATCTCATTCCTTGGTGTATCTCTTATGGATATCCTCCAAGTGATGTTTTATTCATTTGGTATCTCTTCTTCACTTGGTATTTCTTTGTCAATTGGTATCGGTTCTTGAAGGTCTTGAGCATGCGTATTTACTTCATGTAGTCTCTGTGGCATGCCTTTTTTTGACCCAATATATAGGGAAACTCCACCAAGTCTCAAATTGGATGAGATGTGCATGAAATTCATTTCCTTCTCTATATGCACATATTTATGTGGAGTTTGTCCTATGTATATTGGTGTTTCTAACTCTTTGGTCCCAATGAGTTTGGGTACCATTTTGTTTGTGTTGTTGTTCTAGGAACAATTGGAGATGCATTGGATGCTCGGCTCACTCACAAGGAAGGTGGTGTCACCATGTGCTTATTGGAGTCAAGCTAGGATGCTCAATGAACTACTATCTACTATCTTCAATTGGTTTCTTCTACATCCTTCCAATGATATCTCGGTAACAAGTATCCATTCATGCATTGTTTTCTTGCATTCAACCTTGTGTATGTTGCATCTTGGCATGCTATTTATTCCATCTTGTGATACTTGTTTCCTTTCTCAAAGCATATCAATGATGATCTCATGTTGCTAGCTGTGATGTCTTTGATGGCTGTATGGTAGGAATATACAATAAGACCATATCTAGCCATGTGCTATGCTTCCAAGCAAATATCTTATTAGTATATGTATGACCTCCCTTTGGATATCTTGTTCCTCATGTTGTAACTATCTCGGTGTAAATCCTTCTTTGTAGATATATATCATCATGATTTCGTCTACCTAGAATCTTATACACTTGAGAGAAGTTGCATATCTAGTTGATATCCTTTCTTTCACGTCCACCTTGTCTTTCTTATGTTATTTCTTTGGTGGCTCCGTGAAAGCTTTTTCCTTGAGTGCGTGTCTTCTATCATTGCATCTTGATGCACTCTTGTGTGGTGAAGATCATTTTCCTCATGCTTATCTTTTCGAGGTGATACGTCTCCAACGTATCTATAATTTTTGATTGCTCCATGCTATATTATCTTCTGTTTTGGACATTATTGGGCTTTATTATATTATTTTTGGGACTAACCTATTAACCGGAGGCCCAGCCTAGAATTGCTGTTTTTTGCCTATTTCAGAGTTTCGTAGAAAAGGAATATCAAACGGAGTCCAAACGGAATGAAACCTTCGGGAACATGATTTTCGGAACGAACATCATCCAGGAGACTTGGACCCTACGTCAAGCAACCAATAGGGAAGCCACGAGGTATGGGGCGCGCCTACCCCCCCCCCCTCCCCAGGCGCGCCCTCCACCCTCATGGGCCCCCTGTTGCTCCACCGATGTACTCCTTCCTCCTATATATACCTACGCACCCCCAAACTACCAGATACGGAGCCAAAACTCTAATTCCACCGTCGTAACTTTCTGTATCCACGAGATCCCATCTTGGGGCCTGTTCCGGAGCTCCGCCGGAGGGGGCATCGATCATGGAGGGCTTCTACATCAACACCATAGCCCTTTCGATGAAGTGTGAGTAGTTTACCTCAGACCTTCGGGTCCATAGTTATTATCTAGATGGCTTCTTCTCTCTTTTTGGATCTCAATACAAAGTTCTCCCCCTCTCTCGTGGAGATCTATTCGATGTAATCTTCTTTTGCGGTGTGTTTGTTGAGACCGATGAATTGTGGGTTTATGATCAAGTTTATCTATGAACAATATTTGAATCTTCTCTGAATTCTTTTATCTATGATTGGTTATCTTTGCAAGTCTATTCAAATTATCAGTTTGGTTTGGCCTACTAGATTGATCTTTCTTGCAATGGGAGAAGTGCTTAGCTTTGGGTTCAATCTTGCGATGTCCTTTCCCAGTGACAGTAGGGGCAGCAAGGCACGTATTGTATTGTTGCCCTCGAGGATAACAAGATGGGTTTTTTATCATATTGCATGAATTTATCCCTCTACATCATGTCATCTTGCTTAAAGCGTTACTCTGTTCTTATGAACTTAATACTCTAGATGCATGCTGGATAGCGGTCGATGTGTGGAGTAATAGTAGTAGATGCAGGCAGGAGTCGGTCTTCTAGTCTTGGAAGTGATGCCTATATACATGATCATACCTAGATATTCTCATAACTATGCTCAATTCTGTCAATTGCTCAACAGTAATTTGGTCACCCACCGTAAAATACCTATGCTCTCGAGAGAAGCCACTAGTGAAACCTATGGCCCCCGGGTCTATCTTCATCATATTAATCTTCCAACACTTAGTTATTTTCATTGCCTTTTATTTTACTTTGCATATTTATCATAAAAATACCAAAAATATTATCTTATCATATCTATCAGATCTCACTCTCGTAAGTGACAGTGTAGGGATTGACAACCCCTTATCGTGTTGGTTGCGAGGATTTATTTGTTTTGTGTAGGTGCGAGGGACTCGCGCGTAGCCTCCTACTGGATTGATACCTTGGTTCTCAAAAACTGAGGGAAATACTTACGCTACTTTGCTGCATCACCCTATCCTCTTCAAGGGAAAACCAACGCAGTGCTCAAGAGGTAGCACGAGGCTTTTGCCATCTTAATTGGTATCCCTCGTCTTCATGAGGCTTTCATCTTCTATCTTCACCATGGGTTGTTACAAGCATAGGTTCTTTATATGCTTATTAGTAAGCTTGTGAACCCATTTGCTAGTTGTGTGTGGGAATGATAGGCCTTGCACCATGTGCCTCATTCTTTCAAGACTTTATTGATGCTTAATGCTCATCCATACTTTAGTCTTCTCAAGTGCATTGCCTTGACTCACACACATCATTTTGGTTGAGCCCATTCTTAAGTTGCCTCTTTTACTTGTTGCTCAACCATGTGTTTGTTGCAAGTACTAGGCTTAGTTTCCTATATGCTCACTTGCACTTGTTGTTAGTTTCTATTGATTTTGGGGGAGCTATGATCCTATTTTGTGCACTTTGTATCCAAATACAAATATTCTTATGTATGCACAAGTCATGGGGAGCTTCTCTAGTTTCTCTAGAACACTCCTTTGCTCATATCATAATATCTTTTATTCATGTGGCTCATAGGATCTTTGGTCAAGTTGGTTCAATTGGTATCTTTCGATAGCTTGCTTCAATTGGTATCTTTTGTTTGCTTGATTGCTTGTGTCTCTCTCGGTTATGTCTTTGTGGCATATCTTCCTTTAGCAATCTTGGTGCCTCAATATAGTTGGTCTTCCTCCAAGTATTACCTTTGGATATGTGTATGGCATTCCTCTCTCTTGTTGAGAAATACACAACTTTTGGAGGAACACCTTTTATATTGGTCTTCTTAGCTTTTCGCCCATTTTGGCAATCGATGCCAATGGGGGAGAAGTTTCAGAGAGTTTTGTGGAGAAGTCTTTAGAGTTTTCTCCTTGCTTTGGTTTTGTTCCTAAGAATTTGCATCTCATACGCATGCATTATTGGTTGTTGCATTGCATGGTGATGCATAATTCCTTGTATAAACTCTCTTGAAAGTGATTGTCATCAATTACCAAAATGGGGGAGATTGAAAGAACATGCGGTGCCCCCATGTTTGGTTTTGGTAATTGATGACAATCTCTATGGACTAATGGTTGCCTTGAGTTATATTTGAAGGTTTTGTCCATAGGCTTTTCTTGGAGTACATGTGTGGTTTCAAGGAGAATTTGTGTCGACCAAGGTGCTATTCAAGGAATTATCCAAAGATTGGTCATGTGAGTGTTGGGATTATTGCAAGTATGTCTTGAAGAAGAAGATTGTGTGATCATTCATGCTTACCTTCAAGGCATCATCCAAATGAAGAGAATTGGAAAGGTTCAAGGTTGATCAAGACTAAGTCAAGAGTGAATCAAGTTGATCAACTCACAAAGCGCAGAAGATGTACCGAGGGGGATCAAGTGATCCCATGGTATGGTAAGCATTGTTGATTACACTTTGTGTACTAACCCATGGTCTTCATGAGAGTTCTTTGTGGGGTTAGGTTGCCGTGTGCAAGTTCAAGTGATGCATCACAAAGAGATCAAGTGCTTGAAGCTTGCCGTCCATTGTGGTGACAATGGACTTGTGAAGATGTGCGGAAGAGTGGCTCACCCATAGTGGAGTATGGGGGAGCAATTTACTAGTCTTCACCAAGCTAACACAATCAAGAAAGGTGGTCCAACTTGAGGAAGTCAAGATAGTCTACATCTAGCTCAAGTGGACTTTGTGCAAGGCAAAGGTTTGCCCTTGATAGATTTTCTATTTTACCGGTCTCATGGTGGTAGTTGGGAGACCGGGTTATAGGATCGATCGCCGTACTATCAAGGGGGGCTCTTGATGAGTAGCTTGATCGTATCGTCTGCAGAGAGCTCAAACCATTACATCCTTGCATCATCTTTCTTGGTTCTTGTTTGGTTCTCTTTGTGAGTTTTGGAGCTTATGGTCATCTTGATGACAAGCTCGAGTTCATCAAAAACGGAGTTCACTCGCATCTTCTATGATGTTTTCAACATTGGAGGTTATGTCGGTTCTTCTCTGTTGGAGGTTTCACTCCTCTCTTTGTTAGGCATACCTCCCCTGCCTCTTCTTACTATATCCAGTCGCTGTTTTGATGCTACTCGTCGTCTTGTTTCCAACAAGTTTGAGCTCGCTCGATTCAGAGCGGCAGTACCGCGTATCGCCACAAGCGGTAGTACCGCTGTCTCACAGCGGTAGTACCGCCCATGGCCATAAGCGGTAGTACGGCTTTAGTTCCGCGCTGGTACCGCCTCGACTCGAGACGTGGTTTTCTCGTGTCGGGTTCAGCGGCAGTAGGAGCGGTTGTGCCGCTCGTGTGTGGTAGTACCGCTGGGCCAAGCGGCAGTACTGCCGCTGCCAACGGTAGTACCGCTGGCCCCAGTGGTAGTGCCGCTCATACGGCTCTGCCTCGCTCTCTATTTTGCTCCGCTCTCTGTGTTCTGCCGCCCGAGCGGTAGTACCGCTCCCCTGAGCGGTAGTACCGCTCGTGCACGGACTGAGCACATAACGGTTGGATTCGGGAGCTCCTATAAAAGGGGGTCTTCTTCCCCATTGAGCCTTATCCTTTGAGCTCGTGTTCTTCCCCCATTGTTGACCTTCTTCGAGCTTGCTAACTCTCAATCCCTCCATGGATTCTTGCTAGTTTTTGAGGGAAAAGAGAGAGGAGATCTAGATCCACATTTCCACCAATCACTTTCTCCTCTATGTGAGGGGAACCCCTTGGATCTAGATCTTGGAGTTCTTGGTGTTCTCCTTCTTGTTCTTCCTCTCATTTTCCTCCCTAACATTAGTTGCTTCGGTGGGATTTGAGAGATAAGGACTTGGGCACTCCGTGTGCCCTTGCTATTGCATTTGGTGCATCGGTTTGAGTTCTCCACGATGATACGTGGAAGTTACAAGTTGCGAAGCTTATTACTCTTGGGTGCTTGGTACCCTTGAGCTTGTTCCTCTTGGGTGCTTGGGCGCCCTAGACGGTTGGTGGTGTTCGGAGCTCAATCATTATGGTGTAAAGCTCCGGGCAAGCGTCGGGGTCTCCAATTAGGTTGTGGAGATCGCCCCGAGCAATTTGACGGGTACCGGTGACCGTCCCCAAGGGTTGCCAAAGTGTACGGGTTCGGTGATCGCCCTCAAGGGTCCCTTAGTGGAATCACGGCATCTTGCATTGTGCGAGGGCGTGAGGAGATTACAGTGGCCCTAGTGGCTTCTTGGGGAGTATTGTGCCTCCACATCGCTCCAAACGGAGATTAGCATCCGCAAGAGTGTGAACTTCGGGATACATCATCGTCTCCGCGTGCCTCGATTATCTCTTACCCGAGCCCTTACTTATGCATTTTAATTTGTGATAGCCATATTGTTTCTTGTCATATATCTTGCTATCACTTTGTTGTTTATCTTGTAGCATAAGTTGTTGGTGCACATAGGTGAGCCTAGTTGTTGTAGGTTTTGTGCTTGACAAATTAACCGCTAGGTTTATTCCGCATTTGTTCAAGCCTAAACCGTAATTATTTTAAAGCGCCTATTCACCCCCCCCTCTAGGCGACATCCTCGTTCTTTCAAACTTCATACAAACCCTTCAAACCTCTGTTGGCGATATTGCCATCTCGAAGGAGGACAAGGAGGCAGAGCTTTTCAACCATTTTCAGACCCACCTTGGCACTAGTTGTCTAGATAGGTGTGCGTCAACTGGGAAAGCCTGGGATACGAGCCTTTCAACCTTGCCATCCTCGACACACCTTTTGATGAGTTGGAGATTAAAAAATCCATTTTTCTCTTCATTTGGTCAAAGCTCCTGGGCCTGATGGCTTCATCGAAGCCTTTTTCAAGTACTATTGGGAAACCATCAAAGATGACCTTGTTGTCACCATCCTCCACTTGGCTAGCCTAATGAGATGTCAATATCATGAATTCGGTGAATATTGTCCTCCTTCGTAAGATCGTAGACGCCATAAGTTGATTCACAACATCTCCAAGATCTTCTTCAAGTTGTTTGCCAATCGGCTCGTGCCTCTATCGCGCAACCTTATATCCATAAGTCAAAGTGCTTTGTGACATCATGTCTTAATATGAATGATATAGACTACTCATATCAAAAGAAATTCCTTCTTTTGTGGAGTCCATCCACAAGGAACCTAAAAATTAAGCGTACTTGGTTGGGGCAATTTGAGGATGGGTCAGCGACCGGGAAGTTGATCCCGGGTGTGCACAAGTGAAAGACAGAGTGCACATGAAAGATTAGTGTTGGTTTGTGGGGTTAGTCTAGATCCCAGACGTAACGACAAGGAACCAGTGATTGTGGTTGGGGCGTTATAGTGCTTTCATCCATATTCCCAGTCCGACATAACAATATAGTATATCGATCACATGATCATCATTATAGTTGTACGCGTTCCAAGCGAAGGACCATCTGGTCGCTGGCAATCTTGAAGAAGTGCAACCTCAATATTGTGCCTTACTTCATGAGAAGTGCATCGATGCACGCAGCGGCAGCTGCACGCACGGCATCGACGGCGACAACAACTTCGCGATTCGAATCAGGGAAGCATGTAGTTAGAGTATAGACGAATGTTGGCTATTGTATATGTGTATTGAAAGGACCACGACTGACAGCATGACCTGACACAAGCGGACAAGCCGCAGGGTCTGTGCAGCACATGCCCCCAATTCATTTTATCACGTAGTAAGACCATAGTACCAGCAAAGCACAGCAACGGCTAGAGGTTGCCCAAGTCCACATACATCATAATTTCTCCCTGACAAAAGCTTCCCCACCAGATAAATCGAGGAGACTACACAAGCTAGCAATCTTTGCCAGCTTTTCAAATTGCCACGAACAAATCTATCAGATGAAAACAGGGTACCAGAAACAAAGATTTATTACCACAAATTGCCACGACACACTATTGCCACTAACAAATCTATCATATTTTGTACGCGAACCTGTCAGTAAGTAATTTTCAACATTCATTCTTTCTGTTGATCCCTTTTTTCCGATCATTACCACATTGATATGTGTGCACTGGGCAGGACGTCGGACGAACTGATTAGCACGAGAGAAGATGGAGGAGAGGAACAACACATCCCATATGCAAGACCGCGTCTCCCAGGCAACTTTACAGAAAACAGTACCCTGCCCTGTGGAGTAAAAAATAGAGGTACCTCACTGCACACTCTGCGGACAGGCTTATTTTGCGTCAGAAGTGCACCCCACGAGACCAACGTGGCCAAGGGTATTCGTATGTATCGGCCGATGTATGTTCACTTTCCCCATTTCAACGAATTTTAGTGCACGGATCACCTCGTCTGGACCACCGGTTGAATAGCTACGATCAGCTGCCGCTGCGTGCAGGAAGACCGCTCTCCTTACTTCATATGCATTTCACGAACAACTTTAGTCCAGTTCTTATAGATCAGTGATGACCCATCCTTCGCTTTCTTGATGTAGAATATATAAGTAGGACGAGGGAAGTTATTTGGTGTTGCCATAAAAATCTTCGTTGGCCAGCAAATGCTTTGAGATGTACTCAATGTGCTCTCTTGAAAAGCACTGATCAAAGAGAAAATTATACACTGCGTTATCCAAACATTCAATTTGCATAGTAAGATATGAGGTAATACATCAGTTTGTTTTGGCATAGGTTAAGAACTAGTCCCTCTGTAAACAAATATAAGACGCAACAAACGGGGAACCATAATTTCTATTTGGCGGAGGGAGTATCTTCAATGCGTTGTCCAACCATCAGTTTGTTTACAGAGGGAGTATCTTCAATCTGTTTGTGTAGCCACAATTTCTATATTTTTTTTGCGGGGAACCATAATTTCTATTTTTTTAGGGGAGCCATATTTTCTAGAAAAAAGTATGTTTTGGTCCCTCAAGTCCCACAAAAGTATAGGCTTGGTCTAAAGATTTTCTTTTTTATATATATTTGGTCCTTCAAGTCTCAAAATCAGATAAATTAGGTTCAAAACCAGATTTTAAGCACATTGACCGGGTTTAACCACGGTGACCCGATTCGGCTGATGAGCAATAAATTCAACAACAAAAAACTTTTTCAAATAAATTGAATTTTTGTGGTTTTATTGTTGATCCGTACATAGCATTTCATGATTGGGCTACTTCATCCACGAGAGGAAAAATATCTAGTGCTACCAAACTTGAGGTACTACCATGATACAAGCTTCTAGGCCGTTGGATTCTCGGATCGGACGGCTTATAGAGATTCTGCAACATTTGCAAAAAAACCTCCTAAAAGTTTAGAAATTGTGTATAGATCCAGCAGATCCAACCACTCCTAGATGCCGTCCATCTGAGAATCCGACGGCTCAGAAGTCCGTATCACGGTAGCATCTAAGGCTTGGCAGGAGCAGATATTCTCCCGTCCACGAGATCCATGAAAACTCAATCAAGAAAGAGAAACGGACTGCATTGTTCACACCATAGCCGGAGAAGCAAGTTCTCTCGCCGGTTAAGGCTACTCAGCAGACTCCGTGGACACGTCCGGCCGCGTCCCCATTCTTCCCATTCACCAGTCGGTTGAGCTTGAGTGAGAGCAAAGAAATGTGGCCGGCAGCTGGGATGAGCTGCTGGCGCCAGAAGCTGATTTGAAGCCGAAGGAGACGTAGAGATAGCATGGCGGAGGAGAGGAGAATTCCAATTCGAGCTTCCCGAGCGGAACAGCGGGGAGGCGGAGCACGCACGGCAGGGCCACACCTCACCGGCCTCGCTCACCGATTATGTCAGCCATGATCCTCCGTACTGATCGACGACTTGTTTAATCGCTCTCCGGAAAAGCCCATCCTCATCGCAAAAGAATACTACCACTAAATTCCAGCCGCATGCTCCGGCGATGCCGCGGCGGAAGCGAAAGGCAAGCGCGACTGCGATGGTGGCGCCACTACATTCCGATGCCCCATCCCCCTCGTGCCCCGGCTCCGAGCGGTGCTGCTACCACTACATAGCCACCGACCAGGAGCCGCGCCGCAGCGGGTCAAGAAAGCAGCGGCGATGGAGGCGGACGAGCTCCTGAAGAAGATACGGGCGCTGGAGGAGGGGCAGGCGGAGCTCAAGCGGGAGGT
The DNA here is from genome assembly GCF_018294505.1 of Triticum aestivum. Lineage (NCBI taxonomy): Eukaryota > Viridiplantae > Streptophyta > Magnoliopsida > Poales > Poaceae > Triticum > Triticum aestivum. The sequence goes on along the minus strand of NC_057809.1, from coordinate 558,350,069 downwards.
GGGCAGGCTCATGCCGGACCGCCGCGCCGCGGCCCGGCGCCGTGCCCTCCGCGCGCTGCCGCCGCCGCCGCGGCCCTCATCGTCGCGGCGCGTCGCGGCCCGCGGCAGGCTGCCCGACAGGCACTGCCACTGGATACTGCAGTCGCTGGGGCAGGCCGTGCACATCATCGCCCCCGACGGGAAGCTCCTGTACTGGTGAGGCTCCTCGGTTATATTGTTCACCAAGTGTTTGATGAAATGCTGACCAGGGCTATTCATAGTCTTTTCCCCCCTTTTTTCGCAAAGTGAAAACTTTTTGCAAAAACTGCTGCAAGGTGACAGAACCTGGCAATTTGCCTAGTGCAAAGTGCATTTAGCTCTTTATTTTTTATGGAAATACATAGTGTTCTTGATGCATGTAGTTAGTGTAGATCTCATTCTCTCGACCGGTCAAGTTGGCTAAAGAGGCATATCAGATTCTTTTTGCCATAGGCATTTCTACACACAATTGACTCTGCTTGGTTCTCTGAACACATGTCTTACCAAACTCTATGTTGTTTTTGTTCTGTGATCTAGGAACCGGTATGCTGAGCATATGTATGGCTATACTGCAGCAGAGGCAGTTGGTCGGAATGCCGTTGAATTAATTGTTCATCCGACTGACTTCGATTCAGCAAAAATCGTCATCCAGAATATATTTATGGGCAAGTGTTGGAGAGGGAAGTTTCCTGTTAAGAACAAAGCAGGAGAGAGGTTTTTCATTTCTGTCCACAACACCCCTTTGTACGATGACGATGGTAGTTTGGTGGGCCTTATCTGTCTCTCGCTTGATGTACGGGCATTAGAGGAGATATTTAGTCCCTCGGACTCAGCGGAATCCTATCCAAGTACAGCAAAGCACCGGTTTCATGCTAACAACCGGCCTACAAGTGGTTCAGTAAACAAAGGTTCTGTTCACTCCCAGCAACCTCCTCAATCTGGTGTCACCTCCAAGATAGTAACTTTGGTAAGTTGCATCGCTGTTTAATTTCAAATGGGGACTTACTCTTCTGGTACTTATTCTTCATTTATTTCTTAGTGTATTATTTTCTTGTTGGAATAACAATGCAGGCTACCAGCGTTACAAGTAGAGTTCATTCTCGGATAAGGACAGGTCAGAATGGCGACAAACAGTATGGTGGTGACTGTGAGGACCAGTATTCTCAACTTGATCTCCAGGCCGAGGTGGCATCAAGTGAAGAGAACACCCCAAGTGGGGATGTAATGCATGGTGCCTTTGTGGCCCAAGAGAAATCCCGTGGCAAGTCGAGCAAAACAAGTAGTGATGATCCAGGAGAAGGAAAAGTAGGGTCCTACAAGATTTTCCGTTCGAAGGCTGAGGCATTATTGGCAAAGAAGGGCATATCATGGCCTTGGAAAGGGCATGCAAATGATGGGGGTTCTGGAAAGAATAACGTGAACTCAACACAGTTGCAGGATAAGCAGGAGAATGACCAGAGTCAGCAGAGAGTTCCAGTTCTAGAGCCTATCATAATTCCAGACTGCCAAAACAGCGAAGACACTTGGGCTACGAAATATGAGGTCTCAGGTTCCTGGTGGGATTTCAACAAGAATTACACGAGTAGCATGAGCAGCAGTGGGAGTACTGATAGCAGCGGTATCGAGAGAGTAGACTATGAAGCAGACCGCCTAGATTATGAGATTCTCTGGGAAGACCTAGTAATTGGAGAACAAGTAGGTCAAGGTATTACTTCTCCCTTTGCAATTACTCCATTTGTAGGAACTCAGATCTCTTGTTAACATGCACTCCAAAAGATTTAGGAGTAGCCATAGCCATAGCTTGTAATTGTAAGAACTACTTAGGCTGTTTGTTCTTTGTCAGTAATTCCTCACTATGCATGCATCTTAATAGCTCACAAGCGTAGTAAAAATCAGTTCTTTTCAGTAAAATTCCTCGCTCTCCATGCTTCTTAATAAAATCTTGTGTATTATCCTCTTATCTTTGGCATAGTCCAAATCGGTTCTGTTTCTTCTAATCTTCAGGAGTCATAACAGTTCAGTCAATTTCATGATTTTACTATAGTCCTGGTGGCGTGGATGTCTATTCTGAGATTCTAAGTTGCAAGTGTTACATTTCCACAACAGTGATGGCAATGTTTGTTCGTAAGGTTATGCATGTACTGTACTTGTTTACTGCTGAAAGTCCATGTAGATAATCACACAGAATTGTCACTAATATCCCGATTCTTAGACTGCTGTATGCAATCTGGTATTGTCCTCCTTTTTAACAAACGTACTCATTTTTGTTATTTTCATATTTGGTGCATACAGGTTGTTGCGGAACAGTGTATCATGCTTTGTGGTATGGCTCGGTATGTCATTTCTGTCACATGATTATGAATGGAGCTTTACATCTTAACAATAAATCTTAAACCCTCAGTATCTATCAATGTTCCTGTAGGACGTGGCAGCTAAAGTATTCTCCAAGCAGGAATATTCAGAAGAAATGATCAATACCTTCAGACAAGAGGTGGACATCTATATCTACATACAATTTCTGTTGACCTTCAATTGCTCATGAATTTGGCTATAATGGCAATGAAAGCACGCGATATCTACTGTATTATTGAGACAGATACTCCATTATTGAAATAATTACCCATTTTCACTATTCTATGTTAATTTAACTATGTGGATAAATATGAAAAAATGATATGGCATTGACAAATTAATCTTCACTTTTGTTGATTTTGTGGGTCAATGAGCACTACATTGGTAACTTTCTAAATCATGTTCTGTGATTCCTTTTCCATAGTTTGTGGCCATGACCATATTTGTATCCTTCAAATGTGTAGGTATCATTGATGAAGAAGCTACGACATCCCAATATAATACTTTTCATGGGTGCAGTTGCTTCGCAGGAACGACTTTGTATTGTTACTGAATTTCTGCCACGGTATGCTGTATATCTTCCTACATGTTTTTTTATCGGTACTAGTAAAAACACTTCAAAGGATTGATGGGTGGCTCAACTGGTTCTGTAAGCAACCAACCATGTTTTATACTTGCCTCTTGTTGAAGAAGTTGGGAGTGCTAATACCCTGGTTCTTTTCGTTTGATACTAAAAAGTAAAAACACCTCTGACATACCATGCATTGATTTTGTACTAGGTAGAGTTGTTTTACTTGTTCTGTATAACACTTGACTGAGTCCCATAATGCAGCGGGAGTTTGTTTCGGTTGCTTCAGAGTAACATTGGCAAGCTGGATCCAAGACGGAGAGTTAACATGGCTATTGACATTGTGAGTGCATTTTCTCTTAACAGCTGGTTAAGGATTCAGGAAATTTCAAGCCAAATAAACTACATGGAACTTTTGAGAAATGAGCATGTTGTAGCAGAAGACCTGATAAATATTCTTCAATTGAAGATGTCAAGTATTGTTTTGAATAGATACAGAATTTACCTTTGCAAACTGCCCAAAAGCGAAGTTGAACTGCATGTCAGCTAAGCCATATCTGTAGCTGCAGTGTATGGAAGAATGAAACAAGAAAATAGGTGATATCATGTACTTGCCATCTAACATGGTATCTTGTGCTATATAACATATTATTTTTCTACGATCATAACTGAAGATTATATTGCCAAAATTCAATGTTGATTCATGTGATTATGATGTGCAACATGCCGACATTGTTACCTAAACCGTCCAACATGCGTGTTCATGTTTGGGCTCTTAACTTGTGGAGATAGAAGTTACTTGATATTTTCTTTGCCAAGTACTTATTTTTCCATGTGAATTCTTAGAAGAATAATTTAATATTGTTGCAGGCAAGGGGCATGAATTATCTTCACAGTTCCATCCCAACTGTTGTGCACCGTGATTTGAAATCACCAAACCTGTTGGTTGATAAGAATTGGACTGTAAAGGTAATTATGAAACTTTATTCTCCATGCTTTATGTTGCCTCTTCTCATTTGGTTCTATTAGGTTGCAGACTTTGGTCTTTCACGTCTGAAACACGAAACATTTCTGTCAACAAAAACTGGAAAGGGAACAGTAAGTACAAGCAAACTTAACCTTTTGACATGGACTCTCCAGACTGACAGGATTGTCATAAACTTTAATCTAAGTACCTGATAACTTGGTTTCCACATCCAGCCGCAGTGGATGGCTCCGGAGGTGCTACGGAGTGAACCTTCAAATGAAAAGTAAGCTCAATCTGGAGATTCTTGAACAACAGATGTTCTTGTTACCTACGGATGTTTACTGATTTCTTCCTTTTTTATTAAGTATAGGTCTGATGTATTCAGCTATGGAGTGGTCCTGTGGGAGCTTGCTACTCAGATGATCCCCTGGGATACTCTCAATACAATGCAGGTACATGGGGATGACTTTTCTACATACACTCCATTTTTGTGGTTTCTTAGAGCCAAAAAAAGATTCTTGGAAAATACTAGTAGCTTACTGGTGAATGGTGAATCTTTTCCAAGTGTAATCACCGTCATTGCAGTTTAAGAAAGCCTAGTTTCTTTTTTGCTTCTTCTTTTTGACGTAACAGCACAAGCATTGCCATTAATGCCAAATCCCTAACGGTGGCCCCCTGTGTTGCAGGTCATCGGAGCCGTGGGTTTCATGGATCACAGACTGGAAATACCAAGCGACGTGGATCCTCAGTGGGCATCGATGATTGAGAGCTGTTGGGAAAGGTATATATACATCACCATTTTGCAGGCTAGTGAAGGAGTACCAAATAGCCAATTTCCGATCCCACTAAATCAACTATCCCCTCTGTGCAGTGAACCGCAACGCCGCCCTTCGTTCCAAGAACTTCTCGAGAGGCTCCAGGGGCTGCAGAAGCAGTACACGGTTCAGGCGCAGACGGAGCGGAAAGCGGCTGGGAAAGGTGCTCGAAAGACAAGCGTCAAAGATGATGGCTGAGGTAGCTTAATGTTCTGATGGAGGATTATGGAGCTGCCATCTTGGGGAACAGTTTTTTGATACTTCTAAAGAGGACTACCAGTACCAGAGAGGTGGTACATGGCTTCTCAAGTTGCAACCTTGATGCTTTGGAGTGCTGTTTGCCTCTAGAGGACACTGGTGGCATGACATGAGACTGCCAGTCGTTTCAAGGTTAGTCCGGATTTTCACAACCTGGGCACATCTGACCATGATACGTGTTTAGATACGATTGGTCTAACAGCTAGTTGTGCCTGTACCGCCGAAATGTGTCATGGCATAAACAACACTTTCCACATCGGACATGGCTTTTCAGTTACTTTTAATTTTAATTTTCCATTTTACGTTTACTTTTTATTTTCGCGATTTATAGTATTTTTAATTTTATTTTAATGTTTTCATTTTCTTGTTACTTGTGGTTTATTTTTATTTTTTTCATTTAAAAAATACACATACCCTTTCTACAAAATTATGAATATTATTTAGGTTCACATGAACATTTAAAAAATGCACACTTTTTTATTACATAAACGGTTCTGAAATACATGATAACCAATTTTAATACATGATAAGTATTTTTAATTACTTTATGAATTGGTTTTAAGCACGAGATGAACATTTTCTAAATACACGATGAATGATTATTTAATGCGTGATGGATATATCTTCTTAATGCATAATGAAGTATTTTGGAAAAATCAATTGATTTTTAATACACATCATACATTTTTTAAATAAATGAAGAACATTTTATTAATACACAATGAAATAATTTGGAAAGCATGTCAACCTTTTTTAATACGTAACAAACATTTTCCAATACGTGATGAACATTTTTTATTCACATGAACCTTTGGGAAAATACAAGGAATAGTTTTAATAGGCAATACACTTTTTTAATATGTGATGAACATGGTTTTAATTTACAATGGACCTTTTCATAGTACACGAAAAACTTCTCAATATAGGATGAACCTTTTTTAAGTACTTTGTACATTTTATTAGTACGTGATGGTTTTTTAATGCATGATGAATTTTTCTTTAAAATGTTCGTCTTTTCTATAAATATTAATGTATTTTAAGAAAGTTTTCACACGTTTTACAGGAAATGATCGTGTATTCATTTAAAAACTATATAAATATTGAAAAAAAAAGAAATGAAAAAATGGAATACAGAAAATAAAATTAGAAAGAAAAAAGGAAAAGAAACCCATAAAAAGAAATGGAAAAGGAAATATAAAATGTTAGGAAAAAGCCAAAACAAACCAAGGCTTGCGAGACCCAATGAAAACTGCAGGAGCCACCCAAACACAAATCGCGCGTAAACCACCAAACCTTCTTACTGGGCTACGACCCTGTTTGGTGCATGGGCGGGATATAGCATATGCGGCTAAACTATGGACTACACCTATAAAAACGGCTAAATTATGGACTAAATTTATAGAAGAAACGTACGTAACATAATTATAAGATGACAAGATCATGTTGGAGCGGAAGGAGGCCAACCTTAATACTCAGAGGATTATTGAGGAGTTAGTGGAGGGAGGAACCTATAGGATGGGTCAGTAAGGGCGTGTTTGAATGCCTGCACGCTCCCTATGTACCCTAAAAATAAAATCAGTTGCTTGGTTACCCACGCATTTGGATGGGCTTGCATGGCACAAAGCTCAAAGCGGCCTTGAGTCTGACTCATGAGGAACGGTTGACTTGTTAGATTACATAGCAATTCAAGTTCTCACTTGTCTACAATCAGCACTCAGTTACTTAGCTACATATGTGATATGAAAGCATACACAACTGATGTGATGAAACACATCAGTACAACAAATTGCATCACATTCCTCTTCTTCTGCACTTGTAAATCGACGGTCTTCTCTAGCAGTAGTTCATGGCTTGAACTGGCCGGGGTTACCATCGGCTTGAAAGCATACATGGGATTGATGTTGAAGAAGAAGACCCACAGGAATGGCTTGAACTGGCCGAGGTTGCCACCGGCTTGAACTTGCTCCAAAATTTACCATCACCGTCACTTGTTCATGGGTCAAGGGTGTAGCCTAGCCAGCCATCGCCCCGTCTAGGTCGCCACCACGGCCGTAGCACACCTCGGTGCCCAGCCGCCGCCGCCCAGGATTGACCTTGGTCAATGTCGCAACCCTCATGCCCTGTCAGCCACCGCCGCAGCGGTCGTGCTCAGGTAGCAATTGTCGCGCCTCAATCACCAGCAGGCCATGTCGCCACCGTCGCCGATTCCGGATTCGTCGGTGTGTGTGTGTGTGTGTGTGTGTGTGTGTGTGTGAGAAAGAGAGAGAGAGAGAGAGAGAGAGAGAGAGAGAGAGAGAGAGAGAGAGACGACATGGTGTCCTTAGCCACTTAATTGACGTGATAGTCAAAATCAGGCCACGTGGCCGTTTTAGTCAAAACAGGGTCCATGACATAGTAAAACCACCTTAAGGCTTTGTACAATAGAAGGTGCTTAGGAGATGCTTAGTAAAATAACCCAAGTTCGTCTTAAACATCGGTGCTTTAAGCGTCTGTCCTATAGAAATAAACACCGGTGTTTAGAAAAAAACTGATTTATTTCTCTAAGCACCTATCCCAAGCATCTTGCATTGTACATGGCCTAAGTGTTACAAGGGACGAAACAAAATCCGGTTTAATTACTTTTTTTAGCATCAGTTTAATTAGTTGAGTGGCCGAGTTTTGAAGCTGAGAAATAATTTTTAAACTTTGACAAGAATTGAAAGACGAAAAATATACTTATCCCTTTCCTCTGCTAGGCTAAGGCTCGGTATGGCTCGCAGAGAACACAAAAATGCTGCAACGAGAGAGGACTGAGCGTAGGAACTTTTGCCCGTCACGGACAGCCCAGGTGTGCCGGAGATTTCCTTGAAGTCTCCAGCGATGGCGCCACCGGTCTCGCCTCGCGCACGCATGGCGCACCTACACGCACGGCTGCACGCCTGCACCCCATGCCAATGCCAGACTGATTCGCCCATGCAGATGCACAGGACTAGGTACCCAGCCGCCAAACGCTCCCCAACACCCGCGCTCGTCTCTTCAACTCGATCACTCCTCCCTGCCTAACACTAACTGATCACCGATCTCCAAAATAAATGACTCAACTTTGTACTAACTTTAATATGAAGTTGGGTCATCTATTTTGGAACGGAGGAGTACGTCCGATGCATGTGTTGGCGGCGGCCATGGGCGGCGCCGCCGCGGCCATCTGTTGCGTGGCGATGGCGGCATACCTGTACGTCCACAAGAGGAACAAGAAGAAGAGGAAGGGGGAACTCAACAACGCCGAGTGGCTGCCGGAGTACCGCTCTCCCGCCCCCCGCGGCGGCGGCAGGTCGTTCTCGCTGGCCGAGATCAAGGCGGCGACCCAGAACTTCAGCGAGGCGCAGGTGGTCGGCGCGGGCAGGCAGGGGAAGGTGTTCCGCGGCGTCGTGGACGGCGGCACCGCGGTGGCCATCAAACTGGCCGGCCCGTCGCCGGGCCGGAGCGCGCGCGAGCTCCGGGCGGAGATCGAGGCGCTGTCCGACCTGCGGCACCGGCACCTCGTCCCGCTCCTGGGCTTCTGCTCGGACAGGGAGGAGACCATCCTCGTGTACCGGTACATGCCGCGGGGCACGCTGCAGCAGCACCTGCGCGCCGAGCCGGCGATGCCGTGGTGGCGCCGCCTCGACGCGTGCATGGGCGCCGCGCGGGGCCTGCACTGCCTGCACGCCGGCGGCGTCGTCCACGGCGACGTCAAGGCCACCACCGTCCTCCTCGACGAGAACTGAGTCGCCAAGCTCTCGGACTTCGGCCTCTCCAACTCCAAGGACGCCACGATGAAGTCCGACGTCTGCTCCTTCGGCGTCGTGCTCTTCGAGGCGCTCATGGCGCGGCGCCCGGAGATGCTGACTGGGGACCAGGCCGTCGGCCTCGCCGAGCACGCGCTGGCATGCCACCGGAGCGGCACCCTGCCGGACGCCGTCGACGCGGCGATCAAGGACCAGGTCGCGCCGGAATGCCTTGAGAAGTTCGCTGAGACCGCCGTGGAGTGTCTCGCGCACCAAGGCACGGAGCGGCCGGCCATGGGCGACGTGCTATGGAACCTAGAGTTGTCGATGCAGCTGCAGCTGATTAATCCCAATAAGACGTAGCAACGAGCCATATTGGTGTACAGCAAAATCAAATTATTTTCCCACTAGCAGTAGCAGCACAGCCAGGTGCGCCCGCCATAGTTCATGCCCTAGAAGAGCTCTCAGATGAAAATGTAAATCATTGCAAATTGCAATGCGATGGTTCGGGTTTTTGAGTTAAAAGATGATGGATATGAAAGAGAGAAAAAAAAGATGTAGCAGCACAGCACATGAACTTATTTGAGCAATGGCATGAACTTTGTCAGCTCTAACTTATTTGAGCCACTTGAACTTGTCATAAAACAATCTGTCGGGTGCAATAACCATCCGGACAACAGCTACAAGCTCTGGATACCAAATGCATATCTACATTGGTAACCCTGGTCTTTGAGGAGATCTCGTCAGCAGGAACTGCTCAACACATGATGCAAAGCAAAGTGATCCTGAAGATATAAATCATATGTCACCCGTTTACGTTGCCATGAGCATGGGATTTCGTGGTGAGTCTTATGGGCACTTTTCTGATCTTGTGATGCTTGGTCTTCAGTGTGTCTCGACGGAGAAAGAAACCTACGGGTGCCAATGTCTGAGGAAATTTTGCGCGGAAGCAAGGCATAAAGTGTTTATCTATGCAAGAATAGGTCATTGAACCCGATAAGGCCCCTGAGAGAGAAAATGGGCAAATAGTGGAAGAGGACGTTTTGGCTCCCGGAAGCATTTCTGAAATTATTTATTTTGATGTTTTTGTTAGTGTCGCAAGCATGCTTGACAATTTTCATACGAAACAGAGCAATGGTGTTTCGTCAATGAAAAAACAAATTTGGGGTAACATTTGGTGTTCAAATTAATATATTTTTTGCATAGGCCAAAATGTTTAACCTTTTTTGCCTAAAACTTTGAAGGTAGCATTTGGATGTTAATACATAAAAATGTTGTTGAGATTTCTTTTGACATTACAAAATTCATTTTTCACGCATGAGGCAAATTGGATTTCCAGAAAAGAGTATCCTTTTGTTCTCCCCAAAAGAAGGCGATCAACTGTGAGAATTTAGGGAGAAACTCACTAGACGAAGCAGTGCTCCATTCGATTTCTATGTTGTCAGCGTGTGTTGAGGGGATAAGTTCTTCCATGCTTCTGGTGCGAAAGCAGAGGCCCTTTTCGATTTCTGTATCAACAGCGTGTCATGAGAGGATGTCATGCACGGAAATTTTATAGCTTTCGTGTGTGAACTCGTAACCCCATGTTCATATGTGACTGGCAAAGTGACAATGCACTTTTACATGAAAGAAAATAGCACAGGAGCTTGGTGATCAACTCGCTGATAACACAGAAAACCAACTGGTAGAGTGGAAAAGTGGGAGGTGGCCGTGAGCTGAATCATCATTGGATTTAGTTCATCTACACCACGTCCCTTGGCCCCTGCACCTCAACAAGCCTTCCTCAAAGGAGCCCCTTTTGCTTTCATCAAATCGTCTAATCTAAGTTTTACATCATATACACCAAGGAAAACAAAACAGTGTCGTGGCAAATGAAAGAATCGGTATATGAGGGTTCGTCAGTGCAAATCTCCCAGTCTCTGAACGAGCTGCTCATGCGCTGGTGACACCCGACATCCAGGGCACAACAACGGGGGCTCTCGGATGAGAATCTCTGTAAGACTCGGAATACTTGTCTTTGAAGTTCAGTTTAGGCTGGTCAGCCTGCAAAGCATCGCAAGATAATTAGCCCGTGTGAAGAAGAAGAATCAACAACTCATGTCATCTTAACAGAAAATCAAAGTTAACAATGTGGAGTACATCACTTTAGATCTAAATGAATGATTTGACTATAGAACAAAGCCTTGTGTGTAGGTCAACATTGGCAAAAAAAATACACCGGTAGTGCATATCGCAAGAGTATTTGCCTGGCCATGTAGCAAGAGCAGCAAGGCGAACCATACTCCAAACAATCAGATGGCCACAAACCAGACTTGTGCAAGCAACAGCAAGAAATTACAACCAGTATAACATGAGAGGACAAATGGCTGTTACCAGAACTGAAGTTTCAACAGCTTGTACATTGACAGTTGGTAAACATAAAGCAATCAGTATCAGCAACATGTAAAACGAGGAAAGGTGCAACCATACACCAGCACCATTTATGGCATGACATGTTTTGCTGTATATAGATTTATATTCTTTATATTTAGCCCATTAAGAATGTACCACAAACTTGTCCAATGCATCATCCTAAATCATTACTGAGACTAGTTAAAAAGTTCAACACAACAAAGGGAGCTTGGCTAAAAATAAAATAAAACGCACTTGAAAGTGTACAGGCTTCAGTCAGCTGCAGGAGCAGAGTTGACTACAATCTCAAGAATTATAGCGGATAACTAATGTTGCTGTTTAAACCATTAGAACAGGATTGTTGCATCACATGTAGAATAGTAACCCGTGTATAAGCATGATCCATATTTTGTTTTTGTTATTCAAATCACTAACGATCATTCATAAACACTGGTTTCCCTCCCCATTCCCGTACAGTAAGGACACACGTACACACATGACCTATGTTTTGTTTCCGCTATTAAAATGACTGACGACCATTCATAAACACCATTTTCTCCCCTAATTCTATAATAAAGTGCTCCTAACTAAACAGTAAACTCTACCATTTCACATATACAATATTCATTAAAATATCAGATGCAGGTCCATGAAGCAGGAAGAATCAGACAATTCTAACACCGCTCCGAACAAGATATGGTTAAAAATGCACATATAGGGCAATCGATTCAATGGTTAGACACAGACTCGCAAAAAGGCAGGCGTACCTGTTTCAACCAGCACTCCTGATGTTTATGCTCATATTTATCTGGTGAATAGCAACCAAACTCTGAAGGGCAATATACCCATATATTGCACTTTAATTCACCCGGCTTGGCATTCCTAGCCTGGTCTAGACATGCTTGACAACAATCAGCAGCAGATTCTTTGTGGTGCGTTAAGCCCCATCTCACAGCAGCGCCACCATAATCGGCATGTAGCTCAGTGTTGCATTGTGGATGCAAAGGTGGACCAGCTATTATTTCTTCTTCTGCAACAATTTATTTGAGACTCAATCTCTTTGAGAAATACGAAAGCTATTCTGTAACTATAATTCTAGCACAATGGGTCAGACTTTGGCACCACGGATGCATGGAGCTTCATGAAACATAATAAACATAGGCAATGGTAGAGAAGCAACCTTCTGGTTCATTCTCAGGTTTGTCATCATGCTCGGTGTGTGGGATTTCTGGTGAAATCCAAAGACCAATATCCTCCAACAGCGCATGCCAGTTGAACTCCAGGGCTCGCTTTAACAATCCTGTAGATAAGGGTGAAACCAAACTATTACAGTTGAGAATTGTGAAACAGAAGAAAAACAAAAACCTTTAGAAGCGCCCAATATGTACCAAATTATTATGAAGGAATTTGAACACATAGAAGTGAGTATATATTGTTTAACAGTAAAACTCACATGTACCAAATTATTATGAAGGAATCTGAACACATAGAAGTGAGTATATATTGTTTAACAGTAAAGCTCACATACGTGCTTCCTCACTGGAGAGGCCCAAATTTGATGAATTCTGAGTAGATGCACTTTTTGCTTCTTTTAGAGTCTCAACACGCCATGATTCCAGAGCTTCTGTCATATGTTTGGGAATAGAAACATAAGCACTTCAATTTATCACTAATCAAGACAACAAATAATCCATGAACTGTATCTCTAACCGATGTAAAATAAATCCAGATTTTATATGCCGCAAAAGCAAGTAACAAACAGTAAAAACATGAATTCACTTTTAGTGTTAATTTATAACGTTGCACAGAACATAAATGGAACAAAATAATGGCAACTCCAGATAGCTGATACCATCAAGGAGACAGACACACACAAATAGAATATACCCTTTTTTCTCCCAAACAGGTCAACCAATATGCAGCACTTGCTCATCAAATTATCACAGCTGGCATCAGTGCTAGGTTGATACACCAATTGGCCAGTCACACACACATAAGTAAAATATATGACAAGTCGACTAAAAAGAGGGAATCGTCTCATGTGGTTGTCATATGTTCAGTTGTTTCAGTCACGAGGGTTGCTTTTCCTGATCATGGATAGAATGTCTCAAACTTGTACTCCCTCAGTTCCTAAATACAAGTCTTTGTAGAGATTCCACTATGGGCTACATACAGAGCAAAATGAGTGAATCTACACTCTAAAATGCATCTATATACATGCGTATGTGGTCCATAGCGAAATCTCTACAAAGACTTATATTTAGGAACGGAGGGAGTAGTATTCAAATCCTGCAACATTACGCCTATCTAAGACTATAACAGTGAAAAAAAAATCTACTACAGAAGTTCACGCTTGCAAGAAAGCACTTAGCAATGCAACAAATATCTGACAAACTAGTCGAAATAAATAGTACTATTAGATATCCTCCAGACAAGCTATTCAGCCCTCTCTGGACTGAACACGTCAAACGGCATGCTGGCAGAAAATAGCCGGTGTGTGTCAGGCTGTCGACCAATAACAAGACAAGATAAACATACAAGTCCAAGTTATGCACACATATATGGAATATTACAGTTCAAATTACTGGAGGAAAGCAGGAGCTCACTTCATTCTACACAAAACAGTAGCAGTACACTACAATTACTAATTCGAAACTAGATATGCAGATATACCTCGTTGCTGGATGGCACTGCCGTTATCCCCTAGGCCGTTCAGCCGCCCCACAAGCTCATACGATACCCTCAGCTTCAGCTCGAGAGGCAGCTCCTTCCGCCTCTTCTCCTCCCGTGCGAAAACCTTGCGCAGCTTCTTCACCTTTGGCACCCAAAATACTTGGGGATTAGATCGTAAAGCCATAATAACAAGTTTTACTAATCAACTAGACAAAACCATCGAATTCTGCAATTCAAGAGCGGTACCGCCTGGACGAGCTCGACGGGCTCGGCCTCGCGGCGAATCCGGATCGACTCCTCCACCCTCCTAATCTGCTCCTCCGTGTACTGCACCACCTCAACCCCTAACAAAACAAATCGAAAAAATAGCACAGAGTCAGATCGCGGATACTGCCAGTCGTCGCGGGCACGACGAGGGGGCGGGAGACTGGGCGCCCTCACGTTTGGGCGCGGGGGCGAAGGAGGTGAGGGAGCGGAGCACGAGCAGCGCGGCGACGAGGTTGGCGAGGCAGACGGCCACGGTGATGCGCCGGTACGAGAACCACCCCGCCGCAGTCGCGCGGCCGCCGAACGACGCCGCCCGCGCTATGCCCCTCGCCATGCCGCCGCCGTCTCCGCTGCCGCCATCCCTACCGCCGACGGCGCGGCATTGCGCTCCGCCGCCGCCGCCCCCGATTCGCGAGCTCCCCGCCTGCTCGATCTCGCCCGCGGCCGCAGGAGCGCGCGCCGCGCGGGCCGCCACGCCGCGCTACAGCCCCGAGCCCCGGCGCTCGGGTGCTACAGCGCTGGAAGCTTCTGGAATCCCGGCCGGGCAGGAGCCTCTCTCCGCGTTCGCTTGGGCCTTCACGTTGCCGCAAATGGAAGTTGGGGAGCAACTTGAGGGGGGGTTGGGGGTGGAGAGATGGCATGGATAGTGGAGGCGTGAAGGTGGTAGTGCGGGATTTTCCTCCTCTCTGGCGCGCGGGCCCCGGCACGTGACAGCGCCGCTGGGCCCAGTTCGCAGTGACAGAACTGCCGACAACGCGTAGGCTAGGGTAAAAAAGTCGAGCGGTTGTGGCAGATTTGTTGTGTGGTCGGTGAGATCACAGCGGATCGATGGGGCTACGTGGAGGATTGCCATTGGGCGCCGTAATTCTTCCAGCTTTTAGCAGAACACGCATAATATGGCAAGAATGCCAGAATGGTTTGCTCTGATTGCAAGCAACTCTGATTCTAATCACAGACAGAATAGAGCAATTACAGACAGAACAGAGCAGAACAAATAGCAAAACAGTTGCTATAAATACATATTTGTCCTTTTTTTTTACGCCACGTATGTATAATGTGATGAAATTTTGCACATACATAGTACACATGTGTATGTATGTCTGTAAAAAAAATCAAAAAAATTCAGTGTGTAGAAAATGATGTTTCGAAACCGAGCTCCATGGAGCTCAGCCTCCATTGGTCATTAGCGTTAATGTCCGGACCTTCATAGAAATACATAGCACACATCCTCCCATCCCCCCATCCCCCCCTCTTGTTCCGGAGAGCGACAGCAGAAAAGTTTTGATTGATGAAGCAGCATCAGGCTGATAATCAATCGCGGAGAAGTATCAATAAAGCAAAAGCAGATCTTCATTTCTTTCTGCCAACAAATGCGGCAAGACATGGCTTTCATCAGCCCCAGAACCAACCAACTCAATCAGAATCCAGGCAGTCAATCAGAATTCAGGCCTACTCGCAACAACCAAGGGGGCTGATCTGATCTGCAAGCTCACCCTATAATCCCAACAACAATGCAAAACTTTGTATATAATCTATGCATCAACCTACTGACGTATCGAGATAGATAAAAAAGTGTAGTTTTGCACTTGGAGTTTGATTGGACCATGTGTAGTTAGAAAAAAAATGCAGGTACTGTCCCAGCCACCCAGCCTTTCACTCATTGACCTCTTTGTTCTCCGGCTGGGCTTAACACTGTGTCAGTATTTCCACGCCGTCTTCGGTGATCAGTAGCGTGTGCTCAAACTGCGCTGACAGGCTCCCGTCCTCCGTCACCGCGGTCCAGTCGTCGGACCATATGGTAGAGTTTGTGCTCCCTATGGTTAGCATCGGCTCTGAATTGACACACGAATAGGCAGGCGAATCTGTTAGTGTTTCATATATGCTTCTTATGAAGGCTAGTGATCCTTATAAGTTATACGAGTACACTTGACTGAAGCTATGTCTACAAGGAACACAGTTCCGATTTATGAAGTATAATCAAAGCTAATGTGTGCCAATCTTATCTATCTCAATCTAACAAGCATGCAGACTCTTTAATCCCTAGATGATTATTGAAATAAGGAGACACTATGTGCGCAGACTGTAGCGACAGTGGAAAAATGTACCTATGGTAAATGTTTGGTTCAAAATCATGCGGCCCTTTTCATTATTGCCTGTAAATTCAAGAGACGTCAGTCCAGGGCAGCACATATATTCCATATCTATACTGAAGTAGAGCAAATCCAATGGTTTCTCATGTTGAACTCACGGAAATGAAGCACTGCAGGCTCAGCATGGAACACTTTCCCTACCCCATGGCCCACAAATTGTTGAACTACACCATATTTGAATTTGTCTGCATGATCCCTTGAAAGTTTGAAATCTTCAGTAAGGTGGTGCGTTTGAAGAAATGACGACCATATCCAGTAAGCACAAAATATAATAATTACAAGTCTATAGAAGGAATAAAAGTTTGATTTAATTATGTCCAACAAACTCAACCAGCATTCAGTCTACCTCTGTCGGTGTATCACTGTATAGGGTACGGGCACAAAATATCCAAATTCTAAGCCAAGTTCAGTGCAACACAAGCTAACATGGTGAGGAAAGTACGCTTACGCCCAGTTCTTTTGGGCTGCAGCTTGTGCAGAAACAGCTTCTCCAGAGTTGCCCAGAGAAACTGCGGTGGGAATAAGCTCTAGAGGAACCAAAATAGTTTGTTTCAGGACACAATTAATTATCGCTTTTGAAAAACAAGCAACCATTCTTATTCCACTGTAATCGAAGTCCAAGAAAATGGGTACTATCAAGTTATGTGCTAGATGCAAAGGAACCAAACAGCACCAATTTCTAACTTTTGCCGCAAAAGGTTTCTGAAATATAGAATCCTTGGTTACAAAATCAACATATTGCGGAAGAGTAACGAGAAAAGTACAAATGTGCAAGCCTCCCATTTACTTACTGTATGGTTCTACCAATGCGGTTGATCTCCACACCTGGAGCACAGATTGAAATAGCCTTGTCAAGAGATTCTTTTGTTACCTGGTTGGGGAAAAGAACATTCCATAAAACTTTGAACGAAATAATGCATAGCAAAGAACCTTTAGCTTCTCTAATAAAAACTTATGTGATATTATTGCATCTGACTGAAAATAAAGTGACTTAGTATGTTTACATCTCTAAAATGCAAACGAATTATGTCCAGATTGCATTTGTACTTATTCCCCATTGTATAGCTATATACAACTGCTTAAAGAGGACCACCTGTGGAAGTACAAGCATATCGCTAATGCCAGCAAACAGCTGAAGTTCCTGCCTTCAATAGACTAATGCATATTTAGAGACAGAGTATATTAGACCAAATATTCTTACGAGAACTGAGATAACCTGAACTAACTTCTTAGCTTCATCATCAACATCACCACAGAGAAATGTAGCAGATGTATCACCATGGTAACCCTGGAGTCAAATATGCATAGACCACAAAAAAGGGAATGGGTCAATTTAGATACCAACTATAGCTTCAGCATTTATAAAAAAAATCCAAAATACTCCATATATATATAAACAGATGGAATTAAAGTAATATATCAACTGAATCTGCGCCCAACGTAGATTTTGCATTCTCTCATATAGAAAAAGGAATTTTGGGTGTTTATTCACAACAAGCAAGAAACCACTAGAACAAAATATCCTCTAGAAAATGATAAAAAAGGATATCTACCACAAATAAGCACTTCAGTTTCTTTCTTTACTTGTACTTTGTCTGTGAGGGAAGCACAGCGACTAAACAATAGTCAGTTCAGGAGATGTATAGAGGGCTTACATTGAGATAGACAGTCACATCGATGTTGATGATATCGCCATCCTGCCCAAAAAAGGATTAACTGTAAATTGATTGGTATGTATTGAAAGTCATCATCTCCAGATGCTGGATGGCTTACCTCAAGTGGACGAGAATCTGGTATTCCGTGACAGATGCATTCATTCACTGAAGTGCAAACACTCTTCGGAAATCCACAATAACCAAGAGGTGACGGGTATGCACCGTTATCTATTATCATTTGGTGCACCGCTTTATCTATCTCATCAGTTGTGATGCCTGGCTGTAAATAAGAACCGATCAATTTCTGACACTGATCTATGGGCTAAGTTTCAGAAATGCAGTGCTTTATGAGAAGGGACTTCTACTTCCCAAACTACCTAAAAGGTGTCTAAAATGTGTCCTGCACCTTAACCTTTACCAGAGGATCCATTTGCTCGGTGTGCTCTTTTCTCTTAACAAAGTATTGGATGAATGGAATGAGATTTCCATTGTGAATGTAATGTTCCACAACTAAAATAATAATCAGGTACCGATGCCAATAATAACATTACATTTACAAGTGTTCCAGCAAACTTCAAAACTTGTGCGGCAAGCTTTCCAGAAGCTCTCATGCATTCAATCCCTTTTTCATCATGTATTTCAGGTCCATCATTCATCTGAGGTCTTTGACGGGAATTGACATAAGGAGGCCGCTGTATATGACTGGGGACGGTTAGACGAGGAGACACTTTCCCAGGTCGTAGGCGTCTAGGGTTATTTTCCAGTGAGTCATCCCGACTTCTGTGGAAGTCCAAAAAAAAACGTAAATGTGAATCTACATGTATGCTCCATACAACAGTAAATGTATCAGAGATCTACAAACAATGGACACAATTTAAAGGCAGAGGCCAATTCAACAGTATTCTCCACACACTATAAGCCAATTCAACAGTATTCTCCACACACTATAAGTAATATATGTAACAGGCCCAGCATAAAGTATGCCTTGATTTTCACCATACAAACATATATGAGCAGCACAGAGTATACAGTACAGACAGGCACAATCCATATTTCATAAGATCAGTAAACTCAAGGAACTTTGTACCCGTTTATCTAACGATACTTCAAATACTGTTTATCTAACTCTGGTACAAGCATTATCTCACTTCTTTGCATTCTATCTTGTTGAAATGAAAGCATTATCTCACTCCTTAGCATTCTGTCTCCTACTACTGTTGACAACAGTAGTACTCCCTCCGTCCCATAATGTAAGACATTTTTTGGCACTACTAGTGCCAAAAAAACGTCTTACATTATGGGACGGAGGGAGTAGTTCCCTGTCGGACCTTGTGTTCGAAATGACTTCGTGAACCATGTAGTTCACCCTCTTGAGTTTTTGTTGCAAGGGCACATTATGTGCAACTTTTTATGATGATCAACATGCATGATGCATCTCAAAACATCTCCGTGAGTATGATGATATGACCAATTTTGATGGTTCCATGGATTGGCACAAGCCGCACGACATCCCTGATCGGTACTCACACATACGGAACAGTACATGTAAGGAGGCACCTACGCGGCTATGCGCCAGGTGCCTGAAAAAACTTTGTAAGGAGGCACATATGAACCAGGTGCCTGAAAAAACTTTACTTCCGGTCGAATTTTTAGGTTCCCCCGCCGCCCCAACCCGAACAAGTCAAGGTCTCTTCCTCCGCTCCGTCTCGGCAAGCCCCATCGTCCCACCTCCAACGAGGTCCTGACAAGCCCTCGCCGGCGACCCTGGCTTGAGCGTGGGCACTTTCTAATCTCTCTCCCTCTCAGGGGGGGCACCCCTGGCCGGCCGCAACGGCCTCCGGCTCGAGCTTGTTGCTGCACAGCTGTCTTTCACCCAAAATCGACTGATCTGATTCTTCTTTTAAGTTGCCTGATGAATAGCAACTGCGTATATGTAAATGTTGTATTGAACCTTCCAAACCTTAACGAAACTAGCAATGCATGGTAGTGGGGAAAAGGGAGCCCCTGGAATCAACAAGCAACAAACATATCTGCCTATGTGGTCAATGCACCAAGTTGTGGGTTTGCGTAGCCATGTACTGAATAAAGGCAATCAGTAAACTGGCATTTCAGCTTCAGCTTCAGTTTAGAGCGGTTGGTATAAAAGATGGGAAATACATGTGTTCCTCCAAGATGGCCAGAATCAGGCCATCATGTATCACTACAAAGGTGTGTTTATCTTAACCCTACGCATACCAGGTTGCAAATGACCACTCTATCTGCCCAAAAAGAACAGGATCGCAGTCGCAGGCTCGCGGCTAATCTAGTGTTGTCGTCACTATCCAACAGGCAGGGCAGGGAATGGCGACCGGGGAGCTCACCTCCTGTTGAAGAGGGCGTCCACCAGGCTGGAGAGCGTTCTCGTGGCCTGGCACGTCACCCTCGCGTTCCCTGCAAGAGGAGACCCGAGCCATCTTCTCAGCGAATGTTTCCCCCGGAGGAGCTGACGCGGCAAGTGTTTGAGCCGAAGCGCGAAGGGGGGAGGGGCGCCTACCTCTGCCTGGGGCGGCGGTGCGGAGGAGCGGCCTGGCGGAGAGCGCGCCGAGGCGGTCGCCGAGGAGGGCGCAGAGCAGGCGCGGCGACGGCGGGCTCGCCATGGGCACTGCCCCGCACGCGCGAGCGGGATATGGGAGCGGAGGAAAGCGAGAGCTGTGGTCGAGACGGATCCGGTCCAGACTTGGATCATAGATCCGGTAAACCGTCGTCTCGTAAATTTTGTTTACCGTAACGAACCGGCTGAATAAATCTCGTAAACATCGCCGGAGTTCTTACTTAATTTGAAACTACTAGTTCACGTCATGTTAAACATCATCAGAGTTGCACAATATAGTTCCGTACATACCACGTCACTTGCTAGATATTTCCACTGTAGTTAAATATACGATTAAACTTGAATCTCGAAAAACGGTGGACGTGTTACATTGTGGACTGAAGGAAGTAGTTCAAACTTAAACTTAAACTAGATTAGATTTAAAATTTAAACATAAACTAGACTAGATGCATCACCGGAGTTTTACTCATCTTCATCCTCGCCATCATCGGAGAGCCGGACTTGTCGTGCCGAGGTGGTGCTTCATGAGGGAGTTGCAGAGCACGTACGCGAGGGCGTACTCCTCTCGAAGCGTCGGCACCCATACCGCCGCAACTTCATCCTCGGCAGCGGGCGCCTCCTTCGCCTCGAACCAGGCATGCTCGACCGCTCGGTGGCGCTGCAGCGCCGGATCGAAGATGTGGTGGAAACAGTTAAAGTTCGTCCACGCCTGTGCGCCCGCACTGCAGGCCCGCGCATCGTGGCAGCGCGTCTGCTCCTTTCCTACACTGAAGGTGAAAATGCAATTATCCCTGGGTGGTTTTGGTAATTCCTAACAACATATAGCTCATTGAGCTAATGCTATTTTAAGATAAATATTTCAGTAAAGCTCAATGATTGGCATGGCATGGATTAGAAGGTGGACCCCTCAAAATGCTAAGGACAAAACATTGGCTCAAACTCAAAGCACAAGACTCTATATTTTATTTTTAGTGATACAAAATCACATTGAGTCCATTGGAAAAGCCAATACTATTAAAAGGGGTGAGGTGTTGCTTAATGAGTTACTTGCTCAAAATGCTTAGTGATATGCTTCAAAAACCCTCAACTACTTTCTCATATCCACATATGTCCCAAACCAAAAATCAAACTCGGCCCCAGCGAAATCTTCTATCCGGCGCCACCGAGTTCACTTGACATAGCCACTGCCACAAACCCTAGTTACTTCGGTCTCACCGATAGGGATCTCGGTCTCACCGAGATGGGATTGCAACCTCTCTGTTTCCCTTCGTAACGTTTTGGTCCAACCGAGATGAGCGATCGGTCCCACCGAGATTGTAATGCAAACTCTCTGTTTTCCCTTTGTAACGTTTCGGTCTAGCCGAGATGAGCGAATCGGTCCCACCGAGTTTGCCTGACCAATTCTCTGTTTGTCTATTACCAAAATCGGTCCCACCGAGTTTGTGTAATCGGTCTCGAAGATTACGTTATGCCCTAACCCTAATGGAATCGGTCCCACCGAGTTGACATGTCGGTCCCACCGAAAATCCTAACGTTCACATTTTGAACTAAATCGGTCTGACCGAGTTTTATAATTCGGTCCCACCGAGTTTGGTGATTTGTGTGTAACAGTTAGATTTTGTGTGGAGGCTATATATACCCCTCCACCCGCTCTTCATTCATGGAGAGAGCCATCAGAATATGCCTACACTTCCAATATATATTTTCTGAGAGAGAACCACCTACACTTGTGTTGAGGTCAAGATATTTCATTCCAACCACATAAATCTTGATCTTTAACCTTTCCCAAGTTGTTTTCCACTCAAATCATCTTTCTACCAAATCCAATCCTATATGAGAGTTGAGTGTTGGGGAAACTATTATTTAAAGCACACGAGCAAGGAGTTCATCATCAACACACCATCTATTACCGTTTGGAGAGTGGTGTCTCCTAGATTGATTAGGTGTCACTTAGGAGCCTCCGTCAAGATTGTGGAGTTGAATCAAGGAGTTTGTACGGGCAAGGAGATCGCCTACTTCGTGAAGATCTACCCTAGTAAGGCAAGTCCTTCGTGGGCGTTGGCCATGGTGGGATAGACAAGGTTGCTTCATCGTGGACCCTTCATGGGTGGAGCCCTCCGTGGACTCGCGCAACCGTTACCCTTCGTGGGTTGAAGTCTCCATCAACGTGGATGTACGATAGCACCACCTATCGGAACCACGCCAAAAATCTCTGTGTCTACATTGCGTTTGCTCCCTCCAAACTCCTCCCTTTACCTTCATATGCAATTGTTTTACATTCCGCTGCTATACTCTTAGAATTGCATGTGTAGGTTGATTACTTGAATTGTGCTAAGTTGCTAAAATCTTTCAAGACTTAAAATTGGAAAAAGGCTAGATTTTTATTTGGTCAAGTAGTCTAATCACCCTCCCCCCTCTAGACATACTTTCGATCCTACAAGTGGTATCAAAGCTTTGGTCTCCATTTGCCTTGATTTCCATAGCTTTTGGTGATCATAGCCTTGGTTTCACAACCTAGGAGAGTATGGTGTCTAGTGAGGTAAATTACCACCGTAGAGGTCCTTACTTTGATGGTACTAATTTTGCTAGTTGCAAGCATAAGATGAAAATGCATATTCTTGGACATAACCCCGCTGTTTGGGCTATTGTGTGTATTGGCTTGCAAGGTGAATTCTTTGATGGGAGAGAACCGAAACGTGAAGCTACCGCAGAATAATTGAAGATGCTGCAATACAATGCTCAAGCTTGTGATATTCTCTTCAGCGGATTGTGCCCCGAAGAATTCAACAGAATCAGCCATCTTGAGAATGCAAAGGAAATTTGAGATACTTTGATTGATATGCACGAAGGTACCGACTCCGTCAAGGAATCCAAATTGGATGTACTTCAAAGTCAACTTGACAAGTTCAAAATGAAGGATGGTGAAGGTGTCGCTGAAATGTATTCTAGGCTTGCTCTCATCACAAATGAGATTGCCAGCTTAGGAAGTGAAGAGATGATCGATAGATTCATCATCAAGAAGATCCTAAGAGCCTTGGATGGAAAATATAATATCGTGTGCACATTGATCCAAATGATGCCAAATTACAAAGATCTCAAGCCAACGGAAGTCATTGGAAGAATTGTTGATCATGAGATGTCACTCAAGGATAAGGAAGAGCTTCGCAACAAGTCAAGTGGTGCTTACAAAGCCTCATGTGATGCTCCCACATCATCAAGTGAGAAACAAACCTTCAACGAAGAATTGAGACTAATGGTGGAGAACTTCAACAAGTTTTACAAGAATAGAAGAAAGGAAAGAAGTTCTAAGTCAAGGTCCTACAATGACAAAAGATCTTCTAGTCGTGAACGTAACTGCTACAATTGTGGAAGACCTGGACACTATTCCAATGAGTGTACGACTTCCTACAAAAGAAGAGAAGATTCTCCCAAAAGAAGAAGTATAAGAGAAGAATCATCACCAAGAGAGAGAAGGAGTAGAGACGACCGTTATGAATGAAGAACATCACAAAGAAGCAAGGATTCGGAAAAGAAGGACAAGTCATCAAAGAGCTACACAAAACGAAGACATCAAGCTCATGTTGGTGAATGGGTATCTGGCTCCGACTCCGACGATCACTCCGAAAAAAGTTATCACTCTGATGAAGTAGTTGTTGGCCTAGCACTTGTTTCAACCAACTCCTACGACATATTTGAGTCACCAAATGAAGGAACTGAAAGATGCTTCATGGCTAAAGGTCCAAAGGTATCACACCCCGAGTATGTTGATTTTAGTAGTGATGAAGATGATTTGCTAGGTGATGATAATTTACTCATTGACAACTCTAGTTATGAAAACTATGATGAACTTACTATTAATCATGCTAATCAAGATAAAACGAATGACAATGATAAGAAGGAGATTGAGCGTCTAACTAAAGAACTAAACACTCTTAAGTTAGCTCATGAAACTACCTTGGAAGATCATTGAGAACTTTTAAAGACTCGTGAAAAGCTACATTTTCAAAAGCTCAACCTTGAGCAAGAGTATGAGTTCTTAAAGGCAATCAATGATGATCTTTGCAAGAAAAGTTCTTCTTACATTGCCAAGCGTTTACTCTTGTGTACTTACATGCCACAAGTTAAATCTAGCAACAAGAACAAGAAAGATTCTTCCTCTAGTAGTAACCACAATCATGCTAAATCCAATGTTGTTGCTTCGAGTAGTTCTCTTAATCCCACTAATGATTCTCTTAGCCAAGTTACATTTGAGCAAGAAAATAGCTTATTGAAGGGAATTATAGAGAAAGGTGTTTACAAGAGTCTTGCCGGAAGTAAGCAATTTGAGGAAATTGTACGCAAGCAAGGAAGACACCGGAAGAATCAAGGTGTTGGTTTTGAATGAAAGTTCAATGCCAATGAAGTTGAGTGGGAAGAAGATCAATACCCCAAGACGAAGTTTGTTCCTCAACAAGAGAAATATGATCCTACTTCTTTCCAAGGAACACAGGCTCAAGATGATCTTCCACCACAATACCACAAGCTAACAGGCAAGGATAAGCTTCAAGAGGAGATTGATGCATTTGAAGAAGCACCTAAGGCCTTGGTCAAGTGGGTTCCCAAGACTACATCAAGTTCCACTTCATCAAGTACAACTACAACTCCAAGGATTCCCATCAACATGATGTGGATCCCTAAGAAGAAGAACTAGAGAGTATACTTCACTCTTATCATCTTGGCAAGGACAAGTGCAAACAACTTCCATATATTGCACTAGTTCAAGGAGTCACAAACCCTCTTGTTGGTAAGACAAGGGACAAGGTAACCTAATGCATTCATGGACATCATCTCATGTGAATATCACTCTATGTCTATGGATATCCTTGTTTGTTCCTTGTGGGACTAACCCGTGTAGGTATTGAAAGTGTAACTCACTCCAAAAAATTGCTCTGAACGATCTACATCAACATTGAGCATCTACATCTTTAACACCTACATGAATTCACCATCGACAAAACCCAAGGTTAGTTCATCCCTCTTAGGGGGATATCACATCTAGGGGGAGCTTTACTCCAATCAATTGAGGTAAATCAACTCTAATAATGTGAGCACAACAATGCTTTATGTAAAAGTGGTAACCCCGCTTGTGCTTAAACGATGAGTATGACCTACGATCAAATGTTCTCATTTGACTCCTAAGTCAATATACTCATATATAGATGACCTAGTCATCGACAAATTGCTTGATAGATGGTAGAGTGATTGTGCATGCTTTGTCACATATTTCATTTGCCATTTTATTGTGTGAGCATGTTGGATGCATATTTTACTCATTCGAGGACATTAATTTGTTGCTTTGATTGTTTGGCTTTTTCTATTTTGCCAAATGGATGGACAAGAATGCATACGAACTCCCTCTAGCTATCTATACTTTTCTCGTCTCAAACTCTATTCATACTACATCATAAAGTTTGATCAAGTCAGATTCGAACCACTCTGTGTGACCGAGTCATCTTGGAGCACTTGGAGTCCCCAATTTGTCATAGACTTAAACTTCCAAAACCTCTTTGTGCATTTCGGTATGACCGAGTCATCCATTTCGGTCACACCGAGATCACTAAGTTGATCTAGGTTTTCAATCTCGGTGCAACCGATTTGAACTTTTCGGTCACACCGAGTTGCAGTAACCGCTTGCGATTCTGCATCTCGGTGCCACTGAGTTGTTACACTCTGTCACACTGACAGGGTCGGGATATATAAACCTACGGGTGAGATTTTGGAAATTTCTTCAAAACCTCTCAGTCCGCGCGTATCCTGCTCTGCCGCCTCGGGTCTCCGGATCGTCTTCTCGCCACCAGCGACCTCCCGCCGCTGATTTCCATCACCGTCAACGGAATTCTGCCCCTCCGTTGCCGCCTTAGCGAACTCCGCCGAACTAGGGTACGAGTTCGATCCTTTATGCTATTCTTTTAACTCCGATTCGTAGCACATTACTTTGCCATGATCATGACCACGTATGCAATCAATCCATCCACTGAAAATCTCCTTTAGATTAGATTGGATTTGAAAATTTAGGGTTAGGTCTCCGCCGGACTCATCTCGGATCGACCGAATTGTAGAAATCGGTCTCACCGATTTGGTTTAGTCCATAGCACGTGCATTTTCGGTCTGACCAAAAATTGCAAATCGGTGTGACCGAGTTCGATTCTTTGTGAAACCCTAGCAGTCTTGGTGCCACCGAACTGTGACTCGGTCTGACCGAGTTCACTAGTTTAGGTTCCAAAAGCTGCTTCAGTATCACCGAGTTTACAAATCGATAGCTCCGAAATGCTTTCTGTGAAGAACTAAAACTAAGTTTTTAAGTCATCTATTTTGCAAAAACTCTGCACTTTGTGATGCTCATCCACTCTACCTCATCTATATCTATTCACAAGGTCTGCTGTCAGTAAGTTTGCAGAGATGTCTGACCAAAGCGACAGCCGGAACAGGTTTGAAGAGCAAGTGCAATTGAGTGAGGGCACTAGTCCCTCTAGCAGTTCTGATGATGGTAGCAGGAGCACAGCAAGCAACTTGCCCAAAGCAGCCACCAGGTCAAGAAAGAAGAAAACCTCAGATTCTGAAGATGAGGACTATGTGGCTGTTGAGGAGGAAGTCAGCTCCAAGAAGAAGGTGCTGAAGAAAGAATATGGGTCAGCTGCTACAACTAAGCCTGGCTTGCACACGAAGGCCCCTGCCAAGAGGGTGCCAACCTTAAAGGTTAGAGCCTCAACTGCTGAAACCTCCAAGCCAACTTAAGAGGCTGTTGGAGAAGGAAAGAAGAGGAAGGAAAGGGTCAAGAAGACCACTGCCAGAGTGCTTGGTAGATCCTCCATTATGAGAGATCCAGAAGAAGAGGAAGAGGAAGAGGAAGAGGATGCTGCTCCAGCTCCCAAGTCTCAGAAGCTCATGGGAGATGCTATAAAATCAGGGGCTACTCCGTCTAAGCCCAAGTCTGCTCCCAAGACTGCTGCTCAGAAGCCTTCTGCACCCAAGAGAAACACTAGAAGTATTCCTGCAACAGAAAAGAACAAGGCCCCAACGCCTGAAGCTAAAGAAGAGGAAGATGATTCACTTGTTTTGAGGAAGTTGAAGCCCAAAATTTCTGACCATAATGATGCTCATCCAAGCGCTGAGGACATGCACATCAGGAAAATCGGTAAGGAATTCTATGTAGAGGAAGCACTGACAGAACTATTCTCCTCCATCTTCCAGCTGTAGGAGACTTCATATCTCTCAATTCGGGCATTTGCTTGAAATATTAACTTCAACTCCTGGAACATCTCACATGCTCGATGACGTTCAAAACATCGTTGAAGTCCCGGTTCTAAGCCGTAAAGCATGGCACACTAAACTATCGAGTAGTCATCAACTTTTCTCTGCCAGACGTTCATAACATCTGGCGTTGCTCCTGCAGCGGGTTTGTCACCTAGCGGTGCTTTCAGGACGTAATTCTTCTGTGCAGCAATGAGGATAATCCTCAAGTTACGGACCCAGTCCGTGTAATTGCTACCATCTTCTTTCAACTTTGCTTTCTCAAGGAACGCATTAAAATTCAACGGAACAACAGCACGGGCCATCTATCTACAACAATATAGACATGCAAAATACTATCAGGTACTAAGTTCATGATGAATTAAAGTTCAATTAATCATATTACTTAAGAACTCCCACTTAGACAAACATCCCTCTAATCATCTAAGTGATCACGTGATCCATATCAACTAAACCATGTCTGATCATCACGTGAGATGGAGTAGTTTTCAATGGTGAATATCACTATGTTGATCATATCTACTATATGATTCACGCTTGACCTTTCGGTCTCAGTGTTCCGAGGCTATATCTGCATATGCTAGGCTCATCAAGTTTAACCCGAGTATTCTGTGTGTGCAAAACTGGCTTGCACCCGTTGTATGTGAACATAGAGCTTATCACACCTGATCATCACGTGGTGTCTCGGCACGACGAACTTTCGCAACGGTGCATACTCAGGGAGAACACTTATACCTTGAAATTTAGTGAGAAATAATCTTATAATGCTACCGTCGATCTAAGCAAAATAAGATGCATAAAAGATAAACATCACATGCAATCAATATAAGTGATATGATATGGCCATCATCATCTTGTGCCTTTGATCTCCATCTTCAAAGCACCGCCATGATCACCATCGCCACCGGCTTGACACCTTGATCTCCATCGAAGAATCCTTGTCGTCACGCCAACTATTGCCTCCACGACTATCGCTATCGCTTAGTGATAAAGTAAAGCAATTACATGGCGATTGCATTTCATACAATAAAGCGACAACCATATGGCTCCTGCCCGTTGCCGATAACTGTGTTACAAAACATGATCATCTCATACAATAAAATTTAGCATCATGTCTTGACCATATTACATCACAACATGCCCTGCAAAAACAAGTTAGACGTCCTCTACTTTGTTGTTGCAAGTTTTACGTGGCTGCTACGTGCTGAGCAAGAACTGTTCTTACCTACACATCAAAAACCACAACGCGGTATAGTGATTGCTTTTTGATCTTCAGAAAGAACCCTGTTCATTGAATCTGATTCAACTAAAGCTGGAGAAATAGACACCCACTAGCCACCTGTGTGCGAAGCACGTCGGTAGAACCAGTCTCGCGTAAGCGTACACGTAATGTCGGTCTGGGTCGGTTCATCCAACAATGCCGCTGAATCAAGAATCAACTAGTGACGGCAAGCAATATGTATATTCCCACGCCCACAACTCCTTTGTGTTCTACTCATGCATATAACATCTATGCATAAACCTGGCTCGGATGCCACTGTTGGAAAACGTAGTAATTTCATAAAATTTCCTACGCACACGCAAGATCATGGTGATGCATAGCAACAAGAGGGAAGAGTGTCGTCCACGTACCCTCATAGACCGTAAGAGGAAGCGTTATGAGAATGCGGTTGATGTAGTCGTACGTCTTCACGATCCAACTGATCCAAGTACCAAACGTACGGCACCTCCGAGTTCAGCACACGTTCAACTCGGCGACGTCCCACGAACTCCGATCCAGCAGAGCTTTGAGGGAGAGTTCCGTTAGCACGACGGCATGATGACGGTGATGATGATGCTACCGACCCAGGGCTTCGCCTAAGCATCGCTATGATATGACCGAGGTGGATTATGGTGGAGGGGGGCACCGCACACGGCTAAAACAACAACTGATCAACTTGTGTGTATTAGGGTGCCCCCTTGCCCCCATATATAAAGGAGCAAGGGGGAGGCCGGCCGACCCTAGAAGGGCGCGCCAAGAGGATGAGTCCTGCTCCTAGTGGGAGTAGGACTCCTGTAACACCCCGGATATGATTTGCCTAATATGTAATCCAACTCTTGCCGTTTCCGGCGTTAAGTTATTTTATTTTCTCGGGTTCGGGTTTTTGTCTCCGTGTGTTGTTGTCGTTGTCATGCATCTCATATCATGTCATCATGTGCATTGCATTTGCATACATGTTCATCTCATGCATCCGAGCATTCTCCCCGTTGTCCGTTTTGCATTCCGGCGCTCCGTTCTCCTCCGGTGGTCATTTCTACCTTTCTTTTGTGTGTGGGGATTAAACATTTCAGGATTGGACCGAGACTTGACAAGCGGCCTTGGTTTACTACCGGTAGACCGTCTGTCAAGTTTCGTGCCATTTGGACTTCGTTTGATGCTCCTACGGTTAACCGAGGGACCGAAAAGGCTTCGTGTGTGTTGCAGCCCAACACCCCTCCAAGTTGGCCCAAAACCCACCAAAACCCTCTCCATCATCTAGAGCGTTCGATCACGATCGTGTGGCCGAAAACCACACCTCATTTGGACTCTCCTAGCTCCCTCTATGCCTATATAAAGACACCCCCAAAAATCTCCTTCTCCTTCCCCCCCGAAAACCCTAGATCCACTCATTATCGCGCGCCGCCGGACACAACAGCCACCGACGGACATGTCCGTTTCTCCCCCGCCGCCGCCACGTGGCAACTGTCGCCGCCGCCACCTCTGAGGCCCGCCGAGCCCAGCGCGGGCCCGCGGAGCCCATCGCGCCGCACCCCGCCGCCCGGGTGCCCCGCCGCCATAGCCACCGGAGCCGGCCACGCCCGCCGCCTCTCCCTCCGCGCCGGCCCCCGGCGACCTCCGTCGCCACCAACCTCCGCCGGCGCCGCCCCGGCCACCGGTGCCCGCCGCCGTGCCCGCGGCCGCTTCGCCGCGCCGCCGCCGCCACTTCGGCAGCTCCGGCAACCCCCCCCCCCCCCCCCCGCAAGGACTCCGGCGACCTTCAAGATTTCCGCGATCCTCGTAAAGCGTGCCAGCCGGATCTAGATCTGAGATTTATCTCGGGTTGACTTTTTACCCGAAACCCTAATTATTTTGCCTCTGTTCATCGCATCGTAACTTTGCATCCATAGCTCCGTTTTGGGCATATAGCATATCAAAGTGTTCGTCTCAGAGAGCACATTATTTCATCTCATTGCATCATTTTCATTTGAGTTCATTTTGATCCCAGAAATGCTGCTAGAAGAGTGCTATTTGAGATAATTGTCAGATCTGCTGCTCCAGTTAGATATTTGTCATTTTTGCCATGTTTATTGTGTGCATGATATGCCCCTGAGCTCTACATGAGTTTTGTTATATGTTTTTCCATCTATCCAGAGGTGCAATCCATGTATTTTGTGATGTGTGTGGTGACTAGCACAAGCTTGCAAAGTGGAGCATTCGTTAATGCTGATTTCAGGGACTTAGCACTTCCACTAAGTCCTTGGTCTGTTTATCTCATTATGTCATATGTTCATGTTGTTTCCTAGTGATCCGTGCCTCTTTTGAGGATGATCAGTAAGGATGTTTTGTTAATATTGTAGTGCTCTATCCATCCATGTCTTTGTTTGCAATTATGGAGCACCCTAGCTTGAGTCAATCGAGCTCTACTTTTGTCATTTCGTGAATCTGGGCAGATTGTCTACTTGTTAGCAATTTTGCCGAGGATGTTGTAGTTGATCCGTGCATGCTATGTTATTTTTCTTGCCATGTCTAGCTTGTATTTTGTGTATTTTTTATGAGTGTATGTTTAGTTTGTCATGACTTGCTCTGTAGTGAGTGCATCGAGCTCGTAAACATGCCTACTTGATATCTGTTTCAGCATGCTCCAGTTTTCACTAAGTCTGAGAACTGATTATGTTTTTGCCATGTTCACATGCTTGCAAATGTATTTTCTAATCCCTTTTGGCTCAAGGTCACTAAGGTACTTTTGTTAAGCTCTTTGAGTAGCTCCATGCCTTACTTTACTTTGCCATGTTCAGGTCCTGTAGCATATAGTTTTCATGCTCCAAAGTGGGCTACCTGATCTGAAATTCCAGACAAGTGTTAATTTCACTAAGTCTGAAATCTGTTTACCAAATGCATTTTTGCCATGCTTGTTTGAACCTGTTAATGGATGAATTGGCGGTAGCTCAGTGCTAGTCTTTTGTTAATCATCATGAGTGGATCCCTACCATGTATTTTGACGCCATGTTTGGGTGCTGTAGCATGTTCATCTTGTTGCATCTAGTCGGCTACTTGCTGTAAATCGCAGAACATGGTCATATTTGAATCGCTTGCCATTTCCAAACCGTAACTCCGATTCCGGCGTTCTTTATATCGTTTTCAAGCGGTTTTACCTCACCTTTCCAGTGGCACACTTGGATTTCCAAGTTGAGGCCAGGTTCATGCATTCCTTGTCAAATCTTGCATATGCATCCCATATCACATCCCGCATAGCATACCATCTTTGCATCATGTTGTTTGAGTTTGCACATGGTTGATTGTGCCCTTATTGCTTGTTTATCTTGTTTGGGTAGATCCGGGAGACGAGTTCGCTAACGAGGAGCCCGTTGAGTTTGCTTTCGAGGATCCAGTCTACTCTGACAACTTTATAGGCAAGATGATCATACCCTCGAAATCACTACTATCTTTGCTTTGCTAGATGCTCGCTCTTTTGCTATGCCTATGCTGCGATACCTACCACTTGCTTATCATGCCTCCTATATTGTTGAACCAAACCTCTAACCCACCATGTCCTAGCAAACCGTTGATTGGCTATGTTACCGCTTTGCTCAGCCCCTCTTATAGCGTTACTAGTTGCAGGTGAAGATTGGAGACCGTTCCTTGTTGGAATATTATTTACTTGTTGGGTTATCATTATATTATCTTGTTATCGTAATGCATCTATATACTTGGTAAAGGGTGGAAGGCTCGGCCTCTCGCCTAGTGTTTTGTTCCACTCTTGCCGCCCTAGTTTCCGTCATATTGGTGTTATGTTCCCGGATTTTGCGTTCCTTACGCGGTTGGGTGATAATGGGAACCCCTTGATAGTTCGCCTTGATTAAAGCTTTTCCAGCAATGCCCAACCTTGGTTTTACCATTTGCCACCTAGCCCTTTTTTCCCTTGGGTTTCCGGAGCCCGAGGGTCATCTTATTTTAAACCCCCCGGGCCAGTGCTCCTCTGAGTGTTGGTCCACCTCGTCAGCCGCCGGTGGCCACCAGGGGCAACTCTGGGCTGGCCTACCAAAAGTTTGGACAATCTGAGTGTGCCCTGAGAACAAGATATATGCAGCTCCTATCGGGATTTGTCGGCACATTCGGGCGGTGTTGCTGGATTTGTTTTAACTTGTCGAAGTGTCTTGTAGAACTGAGATACCGAGTCTGGTCGGAATGTCTCGGGAGAAGGTCTATTCCTTTGTTGACCATGAGAGCTTGTCATGGGCTAAGTTGGGACTCCCCTGCAGGGAATTGAACTTTCAAAAGCCGTGCCCGCGGTTATGGGCAGATGGGAATTTGTTAATGTCCGGTTGTAGATAACTTGAACCTTAACTTAATTAAAATTAATCAACTGTGTGAGTTGCCGTGATGGTCTCTTCTCGGCGGAGTCCGGGAAGTGAACACGGCGTTGGAGTAATGCTTGCCGCAGGTTGCCCTAGTTACTCGTTCGCGCTTTGCCTCCTTTTCTCGCTCTCTTTTGCGAACAAGTTAGCCACCATATATGCTAGTCGCTTGCTGCAGCTCCGCATATTTACCTTGCCTTACCTATAAGCTTAAATAGTCTTGATCGCGAGGGTGCGAGATTGCTGAGTCCCTGTGGCTCACAGATTACTTCCAAACCAGATGCAGGGCCTGACGATTCCGTTCCAGATGACGCGCTTGAGCTCAAGTGGGAGTTCGACGAGGACTCGCCCCGATACTACGTGTCTTTCCCTGATGATCAGTAGTGGTGCCTAGTTGGGGTGATCGGGACTGTGTCGCTTGTTGGGTTTATCTTTTATTTTGGCGCCGTAGTCGGGACATGAGTGTTTGAATGTTGTAATGCTATTTATGTACTTTGATTGACGTGGCGAGTGTAAGCCAACTATGTATCTCCCCTTTTATTATCTATATTACATGGGAAGTTGTGAAGATTGCCTAACTTGCGACATTGCTTTCAATGCGGTTATGTCTCTAAGTCGTGCCTCGACACGTGGGAGCTATAGCCGCATCGAGGGCGTTACAACTCCCCTTTCCTAGTCCCACTAGGAGGGAGAAAGAAGGAGTGGGAGAGGGGGAAAGGCAACGGGGGCACCGCCCCCCTTCCTTGTCCTATTTGGACTCAAGGGGAGGGGGCTCGTGGCCTGCCCTGGCCGGCCCCTCTCTCTCTCTCCACTAGGGCCCAACAAGGCCCATTAACCCCCGGGGGGTTCCGGTAACCCCCCCCCCGGCACTCCGGTGAAATCCCGATTTCACCCAGAACTATTCCGATGTTCAAATATAGGCTTCCAATATATCAATCTTTATGTCTCGACCATTTTGAGACTCCTCGTCATGTCCGTGATCATATCCGGGACTCCGAACTACCTTCGGTACATCAAAATGCATAAACTCGTATTACCGATCATCACCGAACTTTAAGCTTGCGGACCCTACGGGTTCGAGAACTATGTAAAGATGACCGAGACTCGTCTCCGGTCAATAACCAATAGCGGGACCTGGATGCTCATATTGGTTCCTACATATTCTATGAAGATCTTTATCGGTCAAACCGCATAAGAACATACGTTGTTCCCTTTGTCATCGGTATGTTACTTGCCCGAGATTCGATCGTCGGTATCTCAATACCTAGCTCAATCTTGTTACCGGCAAGTCTCTTTACTCGTTCCGTAATGCATCATCCCGCAACTAACTCATTAGTCACAATGCTTGCAAGGCTTATAGTGATGTGCATTACCGAAAGGGCCCAGAGATACATCTCCGACAATCGGAGTGACAAATCCTAATATCGATCTATGCCAACTCAACATGCACTATTGGAGACACCTATAGAGCACTTTTATAATCACCCAGTTACGTTGCGACGTTTGATAGCACACAAAGTGTTCCTCCAGTACTCGGGAGTTGCATAATCTCATAGTCATAGGAACACGTACAAGTCATGAAGAAAGCAATAGCAACAAACTAATCATCGTGCTAAGCTAACGGATGGGTCAAGTCAATCACATCATTCTCTAATGATGTGATCCCATTAATC
The DNA here is from genome assembly GCF_018294505.1 of Triticum aestivum. Lineage (NCBI taxonomy): Eukaryota > Viridiplantae > Streptophyta > Magnoliopsida > Poales > Poaceae > Triticum > Triticum aestivum. Next base: position 558,315,061 of record NC_057809.1, on the reverse strand, counting down.
AAATGACAACTCATGTCTATGGTTAGGAAACATAACCATCATTGATTCAACGAGCTGGTCAAGTAGAGGCAAACTAGTGACACTCTGTTTGTCTATGTATTCACACATGTACTAAGTTTCCGGTTAATACAATTATAGCATGAATAATAAACATATTTACCTTTCCTTACCTATAAGCTTAAATAGTCTTGATCGCGAGGGTGCGAGATTGCTGAGTCCCTGTGGCTCACAGATTACTTCCAAACCAGATGCAGGGCCTGACGATTCCGTTCCAGATGACGCGCTTGAGCTCAAGTGGGAGTTCGATGAGGACTCGCGCCAATACTACGTGTCTTTCCCTGATGATCAGTAGTGGTGCCCAGTTGGGGTGATCGGGACCGTGTCGCTTGTTGGGTTTATCTTTTATTTTGGCGCCGTAGTCGGGCCATGAGTGTTTGAATGTTGTAATGCTATTTATGTACTTTGATTGACGTGGCGAGTGTAAGCCAACTATGTATCTCCCCTTTTATTATCTATATTACATGGGATGTTGTGAAGATTGCCTAACTTGCGACATTGCTTTCAATGCAGTTATGTCTCTAAGTCGTGCCTCGACACGTGGAAGCCATAGCCATGTCGAGGGCGTTACAAGTTGGTATCAGAGCCTTCTCCGACCTTAGGAGCCCCATTGCTTGATCGTTTTTAGCAGCCGTTGTTGAGTCTAGAAAAATGTTTTGAGTCATTTAGGAATTATATATCGGAGAGTTTAGGAATTCTTTTTACTTCCCAGTCTCCTCATCGCTCTGGTAAGGCATCCTGACGTAGAGTTTTGACTCTTCTCTTCTCAAATTTCACTAAATTTTTTTTAGGATCACGCGGGTATCTTGGAATCGTTCCGATGGTTTTGTGACGAGAACATTATTCTTGGTGCCTCCCGTCTTTAGGGGTTGTGGCAGTGTCCCGGGGAGTTGAGCTCCGAGGTGTTGTTGTCATAATTTTATCGTTGCAGTTCTGGAATACCTGAGTTTAGTACGCCGACATCGAAAATCTCTTTTATGCAGTTCGTTGGTGAGATAACCTCGACGCCACCCAGTACTGGGGCGGGAGTTCGGGAGTATCGCCATAACTTGTATAATGGATGCTTTTCGAAGGTTGAGGTAGATGGTTTCCGAAGTTTTTCTTGGTTATGTGTTGAAGGATGGATACAACTGGATGTAGGATTTGCTAGATTTGGGTGAGATATTATGCTTCCCTTGTATCCCCAACACCTAATTGCATAACCGGAAAGGTTCGGGAGTTTCATAGGTGGAAATTCTTGTAGCTCTAGCTCTTCTTCCACGGATATTTGGTTTGAGATTGGGATTTCTTACCGAGTATTCATTCTTGATCCGTTCCTTGTTGATTTATTCCTCTACCTAAATTCTAAGTGGCTTCTCAATTTATGGATATGTGACCATTTCAAGTGGAATGCATTCGTTCATTTTGTTCGGATGTGAAGACTATATGTTCCAATTTCAACCCGTTTGATTCAGCTTCATTTTATCTGTCAATGTGCTAACGGTTGTCACCCTCTTCAGGATGGCTCCCGCTAAGAGCACCAATCAGAATCAGAATCAGGATCCGCCACCACCTCCACCTCCCCCGGAGGCATGGCAAGCTGTGATGGCCGCAACCAATGCAAACACACAGTTGATCATGCAAATTCTTCAAGAGCACAATCAAGCGAACCAAGGCAATCAAGGCAACAATCAGAATCACTTTGCTACACTCAACCAGTTCCTTGCTAACGGGCCAAAGACTTTTAGCAATTGTGTTGAGGCAACTGATGCTAACGATTGGCTCGTGGATCTATGCAAGCATTTCGAGTGCAGTAACGTCAAGCCTGAGGACTTCGTCAAGTTCGCTTCCTTCCAACTCATAGACCAAGCTGCAGAATGGTTCTAGCAGTACAAGGACTCCAGAGGAGGCCGTGTGATTACCTGGGATGAATTCCGTCAAGACTTCAAAGCTCATCATATTCCTCAGAGTGTGGTTGAAAGCAAGCGTGAGGAATTCCGCAACCTGAAGCAAGGCTCTTTGTTTGTCTATGACTACAACAAGTTGTTTCAGAAGCTCGCCCGCTTTGCTAAGCAGGACGTCCCCGACGGGAAGAGCATGATATACCAGTTCAGGGGTGGTCTCAGAGAAGAAATTCAGCTAGCTCTTGTTCTCTTTGAGCCCTTGAGGTACGATGAGTTCTACAACATGGCATTGAAGCAAGAAGTCGCTCAACTGAGGTGTGATGCTTCCAAGAAGCGAGTCAGAGATGCTACTCCTTCTTCCTCTACTCAAGTGGCCAAGCAGCAGAAGTATTGGCTTCCTCCTCCTCCGTTCCGTCAGCCATATTAGCAGAAGAGCAAAGGTGGCAGTGGATCTTCCCACCCACCCAACCCTGGCTTTCAGAACAAGACTTCGTCTCAAGCTCCAAGATCGAGTGCTCCGTATCACCGTCCTCTTTCAGAGGTCACGTGCAACAAGTGCCAACAGAAGGGTCACTATGCCAACAAATGCTTCAATCAGAGGCGTCTCCCTCCTCCTCCTCCCGTGAGATCGGCAAGTACAGCTGTGGTCAAGCATAGCCCCAAGCACGCCAAGGTCAACTTGATGAACGCAGCTCAGGCAGAGGACTCGTCAGATGTCATCATGGGTAACCTTCCTGTTAATGATGTTCCTGCAAAAGTTCTTTTTGACACTGGTGCATCGCATTGTTTCATCTCGAAACCTTTTGCATCTAAGCATGAGTTGATTTCCCAAGTTATGCATACACCGTTAGCAGTTGTCTCTCCGGGTAGATGTTTGCTCGCTAACCACGAGATCCCGGATATTTCTATCATGTTGGGTGACTTCAAGTTTCTGGCTTCTCCAATGGTTCTTGGTAACTCGGATATTGATCTTATTCTCGGGATGGATTGGCTTTCTAAACACAAGGCTCAGCTTGATTGTGTAGCCAGGCAGATTCAATTGACTCATTCGTCTGAGGATGTAATTGTCTTTGCCGCTCGGGATAATACTATCCGTCTGTTTTCTCTCAATGACAAGGGTGAACTGGATGCTATCTCGCAAATTCTAGTCGTTTGCGAGTATCAAGACGTCTTTCTAGAAGAGCTTCCAGGAATGCCTCCGCACCGGCCAGTTGAATTTGTCATCAATCTTGAGCCTAGCACGGAACCTGTGTGCAAGCGTCCTTACAAGCTCGGACCTGAAGAGTTGAAGGAGCTGAAGAAGCAACTCGATGTTCAAGAGAGAATGGGTCTCATCCGGCCTAGTTCTTCTCCGTGGGGTTGTGGTGTTCTTTTTGTGAAGAAGAAGGATGGAACGGACCGACTTTGTGTTGATTACCGTCCATTGAACAAGAAGACCATCAAGAACAAATACCCACTTCCCAACATCAACGAGCTGTTCGAACAACTCAAAGGTGCCCAAGTATTCTCCAAGCTTGATCTCCGTATGGGTTATCATCAGATCCGAATCCGTGAGCAAGATATTCCCAAGACGGCTTTCAGGACAAGCTTTGGTTCATATGAATACACTGTCATGTCTTTTGGCCTCGTCAACGCTCCTCCGACTTTCTCTCGCATGATGAACTTCATCTTCAACGCCTACACCAATGACTTCATTTTGGTCTATCTCGACGACATTCTGGTCTTTTCGAAGAACAAGGAAGATCATGCCAAGCACTTACGTTTGGTGCTCGATAAGCTCAGGGAACACAAGTTCTACGCCAAGTTCTCCAAGTGCGAATTTTGGCTCGATGAGGTTCTTTATCTTGGTCATATCATCTCTGCCAAGGGCATTGCGGTGAATCCTGAGAAGGTGTCTGCAATTGTGAATTGGGAACCACCTCAGAACGTGAAGCAACTCCGTAACTTCCTCGGTCTCGCAAGCTACTGTCGAATATTCGTTGAAAACTTTTCTAAGATCGCGAAGCCTCTCTCAAATCTTCTCCAGAAGCACGTCAAGTACGTTTGGTCTCCGGAGTGTGACATTGCTTTCAACACTTTGAAAGAGAAATTGGTCACTGCTCCAGTTCTGACTCCTCCTGATGAATCCAAGCCGTACGAGGTCTTTTGTGATGCCTCTCTCCAAGGTCTTGGCACAATGTTGATGCAAGAGAAGAAAGTTGTGGCTTATACCTCTCGCCAGTTGAAGCCCAACGAGAAGAACTACCCCACTCATGATCTCGAGTTGGCGGCAGTTGTGCGTGCTCTTTTGACTTGGAGACATCTCTTATTGGGAAGAAAAGTGGACATTTTCACTGACCACAAGAGTCTCAAGTACATCTTCACTCAGCCTAATCTCAACCTCAGGCAGACTCGCTGGGTCGAAATGATTCAAGAGTATAATCCGAGTATCGAGTATACTCCAGGCAAGGCCAATGTGATTGCTGACGCATTGACCAGGAAGGCTTATTGCAACAGTCTGATTCTCAAGTCTTATCAACCTGAGCTTTGTGAAGCTTTCCGCAAACTTAATCTGCAAGTGGTTCCTCAAGGTTTCCTCGCCAACCTTCAAGTCTCTCCTACCTTGGAAGACCAGATTCGCCAAGCCCAGCTTCTTGATGCTATGGTGAAAAAGGTGAAGATTGGGATTGCCAAGAGTCAACCCAAGTACAAGTGCTACCGCCTTGATGACAAGGATACTCTCTTCTTCGAGGATCGTATTGTTGTGCCCAAAGGTGACCTTCGTAAAGTGATCATGAATGAGGCTCACAATTCTCTCCTCTCCATTCACCCTGGGAGCACGAATATGTATCAGGACCTCAAGCAGGCTTATTGGTGGACTCGAATGAAGCGCGAGATCGCTCAGTTCGTGAATGAGTGTGATGTCTGCAGAAGAGTGAAGGCAGAACACCAAAGGCCAGCGGGTCTCCTCCAACCTCTTGCCATTCCAGAATGGAAGTTTGACCACATTGAGATGGACTTCGTGACTGGGTTTTCAAAGTCCAAACGTGGCAATGATGCTATATTCGTTGTCATCGACAAACTCACTAAAGTGGCTCATTTTTTGCCTATCAAAGAGTCAATCACTGCAGCTCAATTGGCGGAACTCTATACCTCTCGGATTGTCTCTCTGCACGATATTCCACAAGTGATCTCTTCAAACCGTGGCAGCATCTTTACCTCCAAGTTTTGGGATTCTTTCCAGAAGGCCATGGGCACCAACATCCGCTTCAGCACAGCTTTCCATCCTCAAACTAGCGGTAAAGTCGAGCGTGTCAACCAGATTCTTGAAGATATGCTCAGGGCTTGTGTGATCTCCTTCGGCATGAAGTGGGAGGATTGTCTTCCTTATGCTGAATTCTCCTACAACAACAGTTTTCAAGCAAGTTCGGGCAAGGCCCCATTTGAAATTTTGTATGGCAGGAAGTGCCGTACCCCTCTCAACTGGTCTGAAACCGGTGAACGTCAACTTCTGGGAAATGACTTAATCACAGAGGCAGAGGAGATGTGCAAAGTCATTCGAGATAACCTCAAAGCAGCCCAATCACGCCAGAAGAGCTACTATGATAGTAAGCACCGTGATTTGGCTTTCGAGATCGGAGATCATGTTTACCTCCGCGTCTCTCCAAGGAACTCGTCGCTTCGGTATCAAAGGGAAGCTTGCCCCTAGATACGTGGGACCTTTCAAGATTGTCAGCAAGAGAGGCAATCTCACCTATCAACCCGAGCTTCTTTCAAACTTTGCAAATGTTCATGACGTGTTCCATGTCTCTCAGCTCCGAAAGTGCTTCAAGACTCCTGACCGCACTATCAACTTCGAGGACATTGAGCTCCAAGATGATCTCTCTTATCGTGAGCACCCCGTTGCTATTCTTGAAGAGACTGAACGCAAGACTCGCAACAAGTCAATCAAATTCCTCAAAGTCAAGTGGTCACACCATTCCAACCGTGAAGCTACCTGGGAATGCGAGGATCACCTCCGTTCTGAATACCCGGCGTTCTTTCAGTCCTAGATCTCGGGACGAGATCCTTTCGTAGTGGTGGAGTGTTGTAACACCCCGGATATGATTTGCCTAATATGTAATCCAACTCTTGCCGTTTCCGGCGTTAAGTTATTTTATTTTCTCGGGTTTAGGTTTTTGTCTCCGTGTGTTGTTGTTGTTGCCATGCATCTCATATCATGTCATCATGTGCATTGCATTTGCATACGTGTTCATCTCATGCATCCGAGCATTCTCCCCGTTGTCCGTTTTGCATTCCGGCGCTCCATTCTCCTCCGGTGGTCATTTCTACCTTTGTTTTGTGTGTGGGGATTAAACATTTCCGTATTGGACTGAGACTTGACAAGCGGCCTTGGTTTACTACCGGTAGACCGCCTGTCAAGTTTCGTGCCATTTGGACTTCGTTTGATGCTCCTACGGTTAACCGAGGGACCGAAAAAGCCTCGTGTGTGTTGCAGCCCAACACCCCTCCAAGTTGGCCCAAAACCCATCAAAACCCTCTCCATCATCTAGAGCGTTCGATCACGATCGCGTGGCCGAAAACCGCACCTCATTTGGACAATCCTAGCTCCCTCTATGCCTATATAAAGACACCCCCAAAAATCTCCTTTTCCTTCCCCCCGAAAACCCTAGATCCACTCATTATCGCGCGCCGCCGGACACAACAACCACCGACGGACATGTCCATTTTGCCCCCGCCGCCGCCACGTGGCAACCGTCGCCGCCGCCGCCTCTGAGGCCCGCCGAGCCCAGCGCGGGCCCGCGGAGCCCATCGCGCCGCACCCCGCCGTCCGGGTGCCCCGCCGCCATCGCCGCCGGAGCCGGCCGCGCCCGCCGCCTCTCCCTCTGCGCCGGCCACCGGCGACCTCTGCCGCCACCAACCTCCACGGCACCGCCCCGGCCGCCTCGCCGCGCCGGCGCCGCCACTTCGGCAGCTCCGGCAACCCCCCCCCCCCCCCCCCCCCGCCGCGCAAGGACTCCGACGACCTGTAAGATTTCCGGTGATCCTCGTAAAGCGTGCCGGACGGATCTAGATCTGAGATTTATCTCGGGTTGACTTTTTGCCCGAAACCCTAATTATTTTGCCCTTGTTCATCGCATCGTAACTTTGCATCCGTAGCTCCGTTTTTGGCATATAGCATATCAAAATGTTCGCTTCAGAGAGCACATCATTTCATCTCATTGCATCATTTTCATTTGAGTTCATCTTGATGCCCGAAATGTTGTTAGAAGAGTGCTATTTGAGATAATTGTCAGATCTGCTGCTCCAATTAGATATTTGTCATTTTTTCCATGTTTATTGTGTGCATGATATGCCCCTGAGCTCTACATGAGTTTTGTTATATGTTTTTCCATCTATCCAGAGGTGCAATCCATGTATTTTGTGATGTGTGTGGTGACTAGCACAAGCTTGCAAAGTGGAGCATTCGTTAATGCTGATTTCAGGGACTTAGCATTTCCACTAAGTCCTTGGTCTGTTTATCTCATTATGCCATATGTTCATGTTGTTTCCTAGTGATCCGTGCCTCTTTTGAGGATGATCAGTAAGGATGTTTTGTTAATCTTGTAGTGCTCTATCCATCCATATCTTTGTTTGCAATTATGGAGCACCCTAGCTTGAGTCAATCGAGCTCTACTTTTGCCATTTCGTAAATCTGGGCAGATTGTCTACTTGTTAGCAATTTTGCCGAGAATGTTGTAGTTGATCAGTGCATGCTATGTTATTGTTCTTGCCATGTCTAGCTTGTATTTTATGTATTTTTGATGGGTGTATGCTTAGTTTGTCATGACTTGCTCTGTAGTGAGTGCATCGAGCTCGTAAACATGCCTACTTGATATCTGTTTCAGCATGCTCCAGTTTTCACTAAGTCTGAGAACTGATTATGTTTTTGCCATGTTCACATGCTTGCAAATGTATTTTCTGATCCCTTTTGGCTCAAGGTCACTAAGGGACTTTTGTTAAGCTCTTTGCGTAGCTCCATGTCATGCTTTACTTTGCCATGTTCAGGTCCTGTAGCATATAGTTTTCATGCTCCAAAGTGGGCTACCTGATCTGAAATTCCAGACAAGTGTTAATTTCACTAAGTCTGAAATCTGTTTACCAAATGTATTTTTGCCATGCTTGTTTGAATCTGTTAATGGATGAATTGGCCGTAGCTCAGTGCTTGTCTTTTGTTAATCATCATGAGTGGATCCCTGCCATGACGTTCCAAACGTCGTTGAAGTCCCGGTTCTAAGCCATAAAGCATGGCACACTGAACTATCGAGTAGTCATCAGCTTTGCTCTGCCATGTGTTCACAACATCTGGTGTTGCCCCTGCAGCGGGTTTGTCACCTAGCGCTGCTTCCAGGATGTAATTCTTCTGTGCAGCAATGAGGATAATCCTAAAGTTATGGAACCAATCCGTGTAGTTTCTACCATCATATTTCAACTTAGCTTTCTCTAGGAACACATTAAAATTCAATCAAATAACAGCACGGGTCAGCTATCTACAACAACATAGACATGCAAAATACTATCAGGTACTAAGTTCATGATAAATTAAAGTTCAATTAATCAAATTACTTAAGAACTCCCACTTAGATAGACATCTCTCTAATCATCTAAGTGATCACGTGATCCATATCAACTAAACCATGTCCGATCATCACGTGAGATGGAGTAGTTTTCAATGGTGAACATCACTATGTTGATCATATCTACTATATGATTCACGCTCGACCTTTCGGTCTCCAGTGTTCCGAGGCCATATCTGCATATGCTAGGCTCGTCAAGTTTAACCCGAGTATTCCGCGTGTGCAAAACTGGCTTGCACCCGTTGTATGTGAACATAGAGCTTATCACACACGATCATCACGTGGTGTCTCGGCACGACGAACTGTAGCAACGGTGTAACATCCCAAATCTTCAATTTGGAATGTTATACATTAGACCATCATTGCATATCATAATTTATTTGCTTTTGGTTTTGATCCTAGAAATTCCACGCAACTCAAGGACCCACGGAGAGAGTTGGGGATTTCGTTATTTTCATATTTGAGTTTCTCGAATTTTGAGAATAGGATCATTTGATTTTAGTTATTTTATCATCAATTATTTCTATTACAAAAATATGAGAGAGGAATAAAATAACTTTCCCAAAATAAAGAAATATTGAGGATTTAATAAAAAAATCAAATAAGATTTTATTTTGGAGTTTTTCGGTATTTTATTTGAATTTAGGAAAAATGTGCGTTTTTCAAAATTGCATTTAGGCCCCAAATAAATGTTCACCTTGTGCGGCTTGATTTTAGAAGTCCGGGAAAATTTATTTCGGGATTTTGGGAGTCTGTTTAGTATTTCTTTTATTTGTTTTTCTGCAGAAATAATTTAAAAAAAAACACAAACCGACTCCGGGCCGTACCCGAGCGGGACTCCGCCCGGGGGCAGCCTTTAAATAGCCGCCGCCCGAGCCGCCCCAGCCCACCAGAGCCGCCGATAGCCCAAGCCCACCGCGCCGCCAACCCTAACCCTAGTCGCGCCTCAATCCGCGCGCCGCCGCCGCCGGAGCCGCCGCCGCCGCCGACCCGCCACCCGAGGTTGCCTCGATCCGCGCGTCGTTTTTATTATTTTTTTAGAAAAAAAACCCGTCGGTTTTCGTCGGTTTTTTTATTTCTGTTTTTTAAATAGATCGGTGTTTTCTCTGACTTATTTAAATAGCGAGCGTTCGTCCGTTCGTTCGTTCTAGCGAACGTTCGTCGTTTTTCTTTTTCTCAGATTTAATCCGCGATTTTTCTGATCACGATTCCTAATCCGATTTTCGTTTTAGTGTAACTTTTCGCTCGTTTATCGGATTCAGGCGATTCAAGTGCTGGAGTTTCGTCTTGAAACCCTCTATCCGTTTAACCAACTTAAACAAGTTTTTGTCACTGTAAAAATTGCCCTAGATCCAGAATAATAAACGAAGCCTGTTTCTTTTGCCGTTTGACTTTTGTTGCTTCGTTTGATTTGATTTTTTTGCAAACCGGAGTTCTTAAGTTGAACCTTCTGGTTAGATCTCTTGTTTGAGTTTTACCTATGCATTAGATGAATACTTATTGTATGCTTGTTTGTTTGCCTGCGATAGAATACCCAGAGTGCGCCGCCTGTTATTTTGAATCTCTAGGTTTTGCGGATCATCAGCAAGGCAAGTAACACTTTGATCATACCTCCTACTACCCAGTTTTATTGCATTAGATAAATCCTCAAACATTGCACGATTAGGATCTCATTAAATTGTGGGATGGGAAGTAGTTGAGGTAGTACCTATTACCTGTTATATTATCAAATCTTTGGGAGTTACTTCTACGTTCGCTTACTATTGTCATGCTATGCTAGTAGACGTGGATTGGGTGAGTGATATCCATGACAGATGTGGGTTTGTTAATTAATGGTTTATCTAAGGTGGCAATTTAAACACACATCTGGATGGATTGAGGTACCAGGATATTCCAGGATTGCCTGTTTTTTATGGACCGCCACCCAGGCCCAAAGGGATCATGAGATTTTTCATACTAGAAACTTCCGTGTGCAGCCACAAGCTATTATGGGCTCTAGCATAGTTGATTAAGTCGTGCGAACTCTTACAGGGTAGACTAGCAGATGTAGGGGAAAGTAGGTGTAATGGTCTATCCATCGTAAGGTGCTAGCGCTTCTGAAAGACTATGTCTCGGTCATCCGTCTTCTCAAACACCATGTAGTGCGAGAAACCAAACGGAGGGCGATCGAGTCTTGTGGAGAAAAGTGTGCAAACCTCTACAGAGTGTATAAACTAATCATGGTTAGCCGTGTCCCCGGTTATGGACATCTTGAGTATCTAGTACCTGGATTATCATGTGGATCTCAACATGTTACTCTAAAATTTAATTTTGTTGGGTTTTGTTTAATGATGATGCTTAATTGGGATTGAGAATGCTGTCAACCATTCTCAATGTTTAACAACTACCATGATAGTTAAATAAAATTTATTCCTTTGCAGTAGGGAAAAATTGGCTTTATGCAAAACTGTAACCATATAGCTTTCCACCAGCCAAATATGCATATAGTACAGCTGTTTCATTCCATTACTCTCTATGTGTTACCTTGCCAGCATATTCCATGTGCTGACCCGTTTCGGGCTGCAACGTTAATGTTGCAGACTTTTCAGACGATGATTAAGGAGTTTTAGGTCGTGGTTCTATACTCAGTGATGCCGTTGGAGTTGATGGACTCACTTATATTCCAAGCCTTCCGCTGTTATAGTTATTAGATGGCCTTAAGCCATATTTATTGTAATAAGTTCTCTATTGAGACACTCGATGTAATAAGTGTGTGATTGCTACTCTGTTATAAATCCTCCAAGTACTGTGTGGTGTCAGCATTACTGATCCAGGGATGACACGTGAGCACAGAGATCAGACTGTTTGAGGTCTGGTCACTACAAATGGTGCATACTCGGAGAGAACACTTATACCTTGAAATTTAGTGAGAGATCATCTTATAATGCTACTGCCAAACTAAGCAAAATAAGATGCATAAAGGATAAACATCACATGCAATCAATATAAGTGATATGATATGGCCATCATCATCTTGTGCCTTTGATCTCCATCTCCAAAGCCCCGTCATGATCACCATCGTCACCGGCTTGACACCTTGATCTCCATCAAAGCATCGCTGTCGTCTCGCCAACTACTGCTTCTACGACTATCGCTACCGCTTAGTGATAAAGTAAGAAATTACATGGCGATTGCATTTCATACAATAAAGCGACAACCATATGGCTCCTATCAGTTGCCGATAACTGTGTTAGAAAACATGATCATCTCATACAATAAAATTTAGCATCATGTCTTGACCATATCACATCACAACATGCCCTGCAAAAACAAGTTAGACGTCCTCTACTTTGTTATTGCAAGTTTTACGTGGCAGCTACGGGCTAAGCAAGAACCGTTCTTACCTACGTATCAAAAACCACAACGCGGTATAGTGATTGCTTTTTGATCTTCAGAAAGAACATTGTTCATTGAATCCAATTCAACTAAAGTTGGAGAAACTGACACCCACTAGCCACCTATGTGTGAAGCACGTCGGTAGAACCAGTCACGCATAAGCGTACGCGTAATGTCGGTCTGGGCCGCTTTTTCCAACAATACCGCCGAATCAAGAATCAACTAGTGACGGCAAGCAATATGTATATACCCGCGCCCACAACTCCTTTGTGTTCTACTCGTGCATATAACATCTACGCATAAACCTGGCTCGGATGCCACTGTTGGGGAATGCAGTAATTTCAAAAAAATTCCTACGCACACGCAAGATCATGGTGATGCATAGCAACGAGAGGGGAGAGTATCGTCTATGTACCCTCGTAGACCGTAAGCGGAAGCGTTATGACAACGTGGTTGATGTAGTCGTACGTCTTCACGATCGACCGATCTCATCACCGAATGTACGACACCTCCGCGATCTGCACACGTTCGGCTCGGTGACGTCCCGCGAACTCACGATCTAGTAGAGCTTAGAGGGAGAGCTTCGTCAGCACGACGGCGTGATGATGGTGATGATGTTGCTACCGCAACAGGGCTTCGGTAAGCACCACTACGATGTGACCGAGATGAATTATGGTGAAGGGGGGCACCACACACGGCTTGGAACAATCAACTTGTGTGTTCTAGGGTACCCCCTGCCCCCGTATATAAAGGAGCAGGGGGGAGGCCGGCCGACCCTAGTGGCGCCCAAGGAGAGGAGGAATTCTGCTCCTAGTAGGAGTAGGATTCATCCTTTCCTAGTCCTACTAGGAAGGAGGAAGGGGGAAGGAAAGAGAGGCAGAGGGAGAGGGAAAGAGGGCCCCCCTCCCCTAGTCCTATTCGGACTCCCCTTGGGGGGCGCCACCTCCTGGGCTGCTGCCCTCTCTCTCCCCTAAGGCCCACCAAGGCCCAATACTTCCCCGAGGGGTTCCGGTAACCCCTTCGGCACTCCGGTTTTCTCCGAAATCATCTGGAACACTTCCGGTGTCCGAATATAGCCGTCCAATATATTGATATTTATGTCTCGACCATTTCGAGACTCCTCATCATGTCCATGATCATATCCGGAACTCTGAACTACCTTTGATACATCAAAACACATAAACTCATAATACCGATCGTCACCGAACGTTAAGCGTGCGGACCCTACGGGTTCGAGAACTATGTAGACATGACCAAGACTAATCTCTGATCATTAACCAATAGCGGAACCTGGATGCTCATACTGGTTCCTACATATTCTACGAAGATCTTTATCGGTCAAACCGCATAACAACATACGTTGTTCCCTTTGTCATCGGTACGTTACTTGCCCGAGATTCGATCGTCGGTATCTCAATACCTAGTTCAATCTCATTACCGGCAAGTCTCTTTACTCGTTCCGTAATGTTACATCCCATACTAACTCATTAGCTACATTGCTTGCAAGGCTTATTATGATGTACATTACCGAGAGGGCCCAGAGATACCTCTCCGACAATCAGAGTGACAAATCCTAATCTTGATCCATGCCAACTCAACAAACACCATCGGAGACACCTGTAAAGCATCTTTATAATCACCCAGTTACGTTGTGACGTTTGGTAGCACACAAAGTGTTCCTCCGGTATTCGGGAGTTGCATGATCTCATAGTCATAGGAACATGTATAGTTATGGAGAAAGCAATAGCAACAAACTAAACGATCATCGTGCTAAGCTAACGGATGGGTCAAGTCAATCATATCATTCTCTAATGATGTGATCCCGTTAATCAAATGACAACTCATGTCTATGGTTAGGAAACATAACCATCATTGATTCAACGAGCTAGTCAAGTAGAGGCAAACTAGTGACACTCTGTTTGTCTATGTATTCACACATGTACTAAGTTTTCGGTTAATACAATTCTAGCATGAATAATAAACATTTACCATGATATAAGGAAATATAAATAACAACTTTATTATTGCCTCTAGGGCATATTTCCTTCATGCCGACCCGGAAAACACGTTTGTAGTTCGCGGAAAAATGGCTTTGCAGGCCGGTGCGGGCGGCCACAGAGTCAGACCCCGCATAACGGACCAGTATAAAAGGATATTCACGGAATATGCTCTTTTACGGGTCGGCTTTGCGGGGTCTGCTCGGGCGCCGCTCCTGCCGGCCCGCAAATATTAATGCCACTCCATAATACAACAATCATCTACTTTACAAATAATTATTCGGAAAAAATATCAATACGACATCACAATACAACAATCATCCACATTACAAATAATTATTCAAATCATCAAAGCAAACTAAATAATTCAATATAAAACTTGTCCCGAATACAAATCACACATGAATTAAATGAAAATGAATAGAAAAATGAGTTTTGTTACTGTCCAGCCCTTTGACAATGGTGCTCAATGAGATCCTCCTGAAGCTAAAAGTGGGTGTTTGCATTTTCAATCTCCTTGTAGGTATGAACAAAAGCTCTAATGCGGTTAGGGTCTCTAACTGGTTTCACACGGCTACCCGCATTATCATAGAAGAACTCCAAGTTCATGTCTCTCTCATCTTCGAAAATCATATTGTGAAGAATAACGCATCATGTCATGATGTTTTTCAAAGTCCGCTTGTCCCAAAAACGAGTAGGACCACGAACAATGGCAAACCTAGATTGCAAAACCCCAAATGCTCTTTCAATATCTTTTTGGGCCGTCTCTTGCACCCTTGCAAATTCACATTGTTTCCTAGTTGTGGGTTCTTTGATGCTCTTGAAAAATGTGCACCAAGGAGGGTATATACCACCTGCAAGACAGTACGCATTTGTGTATTCATGCACACTGATAGTGTAGGTGCAAGCAGGAGCATCACCACTAGCTAGCCTAGCAAACAAATGAGACCGTTGCAACACACTGATATCATTGAGAGTATCCGGCATACAAAAAAAAGCAATGCCAAATCCATAAATCCTCGGATGCTATGGCCTCTAGCACAATTGTGGCATCACGAGACTTGCCACAATACATTCTGTGCCATGCCTTCGGGCAATTTTGTCAAGTCCAATGCATACAGTCAATACTACCTAGCATGCCAAGCCAACCTCTTCTCTCATTAGATGCCATAATTTTTTTGTGTCTTCCTCGCTGGGTGTCCAAAGATATTCAGGACCAAAGACACGGGCGATCACTTTGGCAAACCTACGCACTGACTCAATTGTGGTATCTTCACCAACGCGAAGGTACTCATCGGCATAGTCAGCCGGAATGCCGTATGCAACTACCCTCATAGCTGTCGAGATTTTCTGATATGCACTAAATCCCTTCAAGCCCGCGACATTTCTTCTTTGAGTAAAATACCGACAATTGGCCTCGCAAGCTTGAACAATTTTCACAAAAAGAGATTGGCACATTTGGTACCTTCTCCGGAAGAGGTGCGGCGGGTATGTTGGATTCTCCGCGAAGTAATCTTGCATCAACATCTTGTTTCTGAGATGGCGATTTCGAGGAATGCAAAGACGACCGACAGTCGATCCTCGCCGCCTCTTTTGGTTCTCATCTTCGTGCTCCTTCACGGCAAGGGCCATCACCAATGTCTGCTGGCGATAGTTGGCAAGCAGCGTCTCAACATCCGAGTTGTCCGAATCGGACGAATCGTCGAGCAAAAACTTCTTGCACGGGCTCAATTCCATCTAAATTCACAAAAAACGCACACCGCGTTAACCGACTATGCATACCATTCGGCACAAACGCAACTAAAAACTCACCGGCGGCTCGGGGCGGTGGCTCTCCGGCGGCGACGGCGACTAGGGGCGGCTCGGCTCGGCGGATCCGGGGGAGGGGGGTGCAGCAGCTCGGTGGAAGACGGTAGGGGCGTCCCCGCGGCGCGATTCCACCCGCGGATTTGGCCGGAATCGCCAGCGGCGGACGGACGGAACCAATGGCTGGCGGCGGCGGAAGGAGGTGGGGAAAAGGCGCGGGCTGAAATATCCCTCCCGCCAACCGCTTTCCTGGGATAAGGGGCACCGTAGGGGCGAGACGGAAACCAGCGTATTCGCGGGTTGGGGACGAGATTTTGTCACGCCCCTCAAAAATATTTACGGGTCGGACGCGTTTGCGGGGTCTGGTCGGGCAGAATTTTTCGCGTCAACCCATATATTGACGGTTATTTTGCGGGTCAGGTCTTTTTACGGGTCTGCTAGAGATGCTCTAATCTAGGTGCAACGAGCTTGAGACCAGGGCAGGGACATGTCCGTGAATCCAGGTAGGCAACCAAGCAATGTCCGGGCACATCTCATGGATGGTCTCAGGCCAGGCGGATTTGTCCCAGGATTGCAACCAAACTGACCCTCAATGCGCCAGAGGTGACTTGACCCGCGCGAGGACGACGTACTCGTTCATGGCCGTGCGGTGCACAATAGTGTTTTTTTGCGGGATAATACTTGTATTACTCAATCATCCAAGAATTACAATCACGACCGACAATGTCTAGGAGTTCTTCTGGACCGGGTCCAAGCCACACAACCGTTCGGCATCATGATCGTCCAAAATTTGCCAAGAAATGACTAGCATTATTTTTGCTACGAACAATATGAGTAATACAAGAATTACGCTCGATCAAAAGATTTTTGATCTCCTTTATCATAAAGGCATATTTTGATCTATTTGTTTCTGTACTTTGTACCATGTTCACTGCTTGTAGACTGTCTGATTCGACATCGATAGGTAGATTGCTCCATTGTAGCGCAAGCAAAAGGCCCTCCCGAATGCCCATAATCTCCATCTCAAGCACATCATCACAAGTAAACAAATATCTGCATGAACTAAAAATGATTCTGCCTCTGTTGTCTCTTAAAATCATACCTGTACCTGCTACACCATTCAGAACAGATCCGTCGGTATTCAACTTCACCCGGCCAGCCGATGGGGCAGCCCAAGAACTAAAGTCCAGTTGCCTTATATTGCATGAAGGAGCAGCCAAAGGGAAGCACACCTGGGCTGGGTACTCACCCTTTGAGTGGTCTGCCAGCGGGTCTGAAGCAATTGAGTTTAGCGAGGCGACGTAACTAGCAAGAAAGCGGCAGGAGACATCCACTGGTGGTGCAGGTTTGTTATGAACCAACTCATTTCGGATGTGCCATATCCGCCAGAGAAGCATCATGAACCGTAGCCGGACAGGTTCGCACAACTCTGAAGTTATTTGAACAAACCATTCCCTTCCTGTAGGCAGTATTTTTGTAACATCTGGGAGATCCCATTCAGCAGGCATTGCTTTCCAAAGACGTTTTGCATTAATGCAAGAGCAAAAGGTATGGAAGGAATCTTCCTCTTCACAGCTACAAATCGGACACATAGCACTTGTTTCCAGATTTCTTTTCTGTTTGTTCTTCCAAGTAGCAAGAGAGTCTGTAGCTAATCTTCATGCAAAATTCAGTACTTTAGGCGGAGCCGGAGTGGACCAGATACACTTCCAGCCATCCCGAGCTCCATCTGGGTGCCTACTGGAGGAAGCAACAGCACCGTTCATCGTCTCATTAGACGCAAGTCTGTAAGCACTACGTACTGAAAAGACGCCCGATCTTTCTGGCGCCTAGGCAAGGAAGTCGTCACCAACCCGGGAAGAAGGCCGGATTTTCAAGATTTCACATATGTCCACAGAGCGGCACTGTCGGCCCTCGCGTCGATGCCGCTGGATGCCGGGGGTGAGTCACAGAGTCAGAGCTGACCCGGACGACGGCGCGAGGACGTCGTGGCATGCATTGGTCCCTGTGCCGATGCTGGAGGCGAGTCGGCTGACCAGAAAGGAGGACGCTGCTGCATGCATATATAGCAGCCGTGGTTCGGCGGCGAAAGGAGATGCCCGGGGCCGAGAGCCGACGGTGCGCTGCTCATTAGCTAGCTAGCGGTAGCACAGCCTGCCTCGAGCGGCCACTGAAGTGGACACAAGAAAATACGCACAAACCCATCCAAAGACTCAGAAAAGTACGGGGCACTTGGTATTTTTTTGCTGGAAAAAAGACGCGGGGGAGAAGATTTAATCTGATCGTTGGATGGAGAATGGACGCAGGGGAGCACGGGGGGCAGCATTAGGCAAGCCCCGTCCAGACTTACCGTGCCTTCCACGACTGTCGAACCACACCAGGGAATATATAACCGAGCCGAAGCGGGCGAGACCCGACCCGACAAAACCCCCACGTTCGCCGCCTCTATTCCCGGAACCCCATCGCCGTCGGCCATGGCGGCGACGCAGCCGTCGGCGGACGTGGAGGGCGCGCTCCTCGCCCACCTCAACGCCAACGGCGAGATACCCGACTCCCGCTCCTTCGCCTCCTCCCTCGGCGTCCCGCACAAGGACGTCGAGGACGTCATCAAGAGGCTACGCGCCTTCCACATCATCGAGAGCACGGTACGGCACCCTCTGCTTCGCGTCGTCCCTGCCTTCCCCGAGTTGTTCTCCCGAGACCTGACGAGCCGTGCTTGCTTTCCTGCCCGCAGGACATCACCAGGGAGGCGTGGGTGCTCACCGACGAGGCCAAGGGCTACGCCGCCGGGGGCTCCCCCGAGGTGCACCTCGTCGCGGCCATCCCGCCTGAGGGTGCCTCCAGGGCCGCGCTCGAGGTGAGTTCCCTCTCTGCTCCCTTTAGGAGGCGCTCGGTTCGAGCCGATAGTTTCTGCTCCGGGGATGATCTCTGACGCCCAGAGTGCTGCATTGCAGGAGGAATTCGGGGACGTCTTCGATATTGCACGGAAGGCTGCCGCCAAGAACAAGTGGATTAGATTTGAGAACGACCTCGTGCTGAGAACGGTATAGAGCTGAGCTCGTTTCGTCTCTTCTCTTTGTTGTCGTCGGAGAGATATAGAGCTCGGTTCAGTGTGTATTTGTATTGGAAACTTGCCTGGCATGTTCTCAACTTGCCAGTGTGTGGGTTGTAGATGTAGAAAACAATTGCCTCATCATCATAGTTCAACTATTTCAATGTGCAATGGTTACATCTATGTTCACTGAAGGTCTCTGGGCGTGCGTGCGTGCCTTTATCTGTCTTGAGCTTTGGCATGACATTGTGTAATTTCTTTTCGTTTTATTCAGGTTGAGGATGCCAGGGATGAGTTGCAAGAGCTGCTTAAAAGAGTGGAGAATGGGGAGGTTGGTGTTGCTTATTGCTTGTTGTTCCTCCTATATTTTGCATTTCCACTTGGAACCATTTACTGGATTGTGTGGCATGGCACAATTATTTCATGTAGGTCTTTCATGTAGGTTGTTCCTGATCCAAGAAAGGAGTTGGAGAGAAGAAAGCTTGTAACAAAAGAGTAAGTATCTGTTTTGAAGATATCTCTTTTACAGTTTCAGTAAATGCTAGCCAAGTACAGTATCAAATAGTCGATTATCCCCAACTTTTACACCTGCTTCGCTGTTTTTCAGAAAAACTATTTGGTATTCACTGAAGAAGGGACCTGAATTTGTTGTAAAGAGAAAAACATTGGCTACCGATGTGACACGAGAACATCTCAAGAGGTAATTTGATGTCACTTCTCTCAAGCTAATTTCCAAAATTGATCAGCAAACCTCTGCTTGTTGACTGTAAACTATAATGTACCATGAGCAATTGAAGACTACATAGAAGACTCCTCATTGCCTTTTCTCTTGTAAATAGCCCAGCTGTACTTATCCTATCTGTGGAAGGCTACATTAAACTTATTGTTATGTTAAAATCGACTTTTAATAACATCTATTATGTGTGTACCTATTAATGGATAGCAGTAGCAGACTTCTGATATATTTCCCTTTTAAATGTTTTTTCTTTCCTAATAAAGTGGCGACTGGAAGGATCTGGAATTTAAAGATTATAACTATGGAGCCCAAGGACAACCTATTGCGATAGGATATAGTCAACCCTTGTTGGAGGTACTTCAAATCTTTACGGTGTTCCGTTTTTTCATACAGCTTTATCTGATAAACCAGATAAATCATAACTGTTATTTCGTGGATTTTCTTCAGGTCCGTGAAGCAATCCAGAACATTTTTCTTGAGATGGGGTAAGTACAAATATTTTGGTCATGATATTTGCAGTTCAAGGCAATATTCAGAAAATGGATTAATTCATTTTATTGCTTGATGTAACAGGTTCAGTGAGATGCCTACAAACATGTATGTAGAGAGCAGGTAAAATACAAAAAAAGACAAGACATAGTTTTTTCTGTTCTCATACCTGTTTGTTGTCAATTTCTTGTACTGGTAGATCTTCTCTACAAACTTGAAGTTATTTTAGGTTTTAGGATTGACTGATAGATTGGTGACAACACCGTATTATGAGTATATGACAAGACAATGTAGTGTATAGCATATCATAGTTTCCTAGATAAAGATCCATATATTGTAAAAAAAAATAAAGATCCATATACTATTTATAACACATTATGTATGGTTGTCTTTCCTTTGGTAGCTTCTGGAATTTCGATGCACTGTTCCAGCCACAACAGCATCCTGCTCGTGATTCGCACGATACATTTTTCCTCAAAGGTAAAGGTTATGCTACTTCTGTTCAGCCAACAGTTGGATTTAAACATATTTAATCAATCAGTTTTTTTGCAGCCCCTGCTACAACAACACAATTACCTGATGACTATCTTGAGAAAGTGAATCAAGTCCATCAATCTGGTGGTTATGGTTCCAAAGGGTATGTTGTGGTGTCTTTGCTGCAGTTTAGTCAAAGGGTTTTTAATTTGAGGTTGCTGTCTGCAGATATGGTTATGATTGGAAGCGAGACGAGGCGGAGAAAAACCTGCTTCGTACTCACACAACTGCAGTTTCCGCAAGGATGCTATACAAGCTAGCACAGGAGGTATAGCAATTAAGTGTTGCTTATTTTATCTATGTAATTCCATTGTAGCTTATATTGTCATAGTTTGACTAAATTAGTGTAGGCGATATCAGTTTTTTTTTCTGTTCTGTTGAATGGTTCATGAGGTCTGTTTTTCTTGACAAACCACCATGGTTGTTCAGGAACATTTTGCTCCTAAGAGATACTATTCTATTGATCGTGTTTTCCGGAATGAAGCTGTGGACCGAACTCATCTTGCAGAATTCCACCAGATAGAAGGTAACCATTCTCTTGTTTCTTTTCTATGGGGTGTTCAATTGATTGATATTTAGTTCATATCTTGGGTGTCACACACACATAACCCTTTTAACAAGGAAGCTACTTACAATGCTTCTGATTTCAGGTCTTATTTGTGACTATGGTTTGACGCTTGGTGATCTGATAGGTGTACTGGAGGATTTCTTCTCCAGGCTAGGTGCTAAACCAAAGCCATCAACTTTATCATAATATTTATGGATGCATGGTGATTTAATAATGCCACCTCTCCTTTTCTGGCTCTTAGGCATGTCAAAGCTGCGCTTCAAACCTGCCTACAATCCATACACTGAACCAAGCATGGAGATTTTCGGGTCAGAACAACTTTGATCGCTATTGTTTTCAAGGTTATTGTGATCCCATGAATCATCGTTATGTTATTTTTTTCCAGCTACCATGAAGATCTGAAGAAATGGGTGGAAATAGGCAACTCGGGCATGTTCAGACCTGAAATGTTACTTCCCATGGGACTGCCAGAGGGTGTTAATGTTATCGCATGGGGTCTTTCACTTGAAAGGTAAAACTGGCACAGTTTCTATACGAATGATTCCTTTATGTGCATCTCTATGTTAAATTGAGGTCTTTTTCACTTGAAAGGTAAAACTGACACAGTTTCCATCAGTCGTGGAGACGAGCCTAGTAATAACAACCCTTGCAATTCATTCTTATGAAGTATAGAAAATCATCATAGGGCTAGGGCATCACAACTCAAGATAGCTTAGCCCTAGGCTTTACCCAATGCTAGCTCCGGCCCTGGTTTCCATATGAATGATCCCTTTATGTGCATCTATATATGTTAAACTGAAGTTTTTTTTTCTAAAATAATTAAATAAATCACCTTCTCAATCCTTGTTTTGCAACTAATGTATTGAATAGAAGTGCAAGAGAAATCTTTGCTTTATCTGTCGAATTGCAGGAGATGTGTGCTGACCACATTTTGGTGCTGAATGCAGGCCAACAATGATTCTGCGTAACATTGACAACATACGGAAGCTCTTTGGGCCAAAGGTACTGTGCTTATTAACTTTGTCATATACCACGAGCATGTGCAATATTAATTATGATCTTTACAGGTCGACTTCAAAGTGATCAAGGACTGGCAGATTTGCCGCGCGGGGATCAGCTGTAGTGAGCCGGATAGGACTTTAGCTGGTGACTGACATGCCATGTTTGAGTTGATGAGCTGCTGGATGCGAATGGTGGTTCTTTGTGGCTGTTATGCCTTTGAAGACCAGTACTTGTGCATTTAACAGAGGGAGTGCAGAAACGCACATATGTTGTACTCCTAGCTCTGAATTGCAATTTTGAGGTGTTCATGTCCGATACTACTGATGCTTGTGTTCCCTTTAACAAAGGGCAGCACACACAACCCTCTACGGAAACGCATACGCACGGTTGGAAAAGAAAGTAATCAAGGGCTTCAGCCATAAATTTCCTAATATTTATCTCCCATGTCATTTTCAAGCCTGTCCTGTCTATTTCCAACCACGGCCAACTGTGCAGACTACTATAGAACATCATTGCAAGTTGGAGCGGGCTCTCCGGCATTTTATTCATTCAGCGGTAACCTGTCTGAGCTCAAGCTGAAGCCCAGAAAACCAGGGATTACATCAGAGTAGTTTGCAACACTCTTGTAAAAGAGCTTCTTTTGCACAACAATGTGCTTGCATAATGGGAAACGTTTCGATCCGGTGCACCGGTCGAACTTTCCGCCGGACTCGTGCGCCACGCTGGCTCACGCGACACGAAAACAAACCACCCCGTGTGAAACACATGTATACGGTGGGTCCCGCACGACTTTTCCTCCTTTTCTTCTACCTCCAGCCCATCACGGCCCTGCCCTTCGCACCTGCCCCACGCTGGTCGCATCCTCCAGAAACTCTCTCACCGGCGGCGAGTGCTCGTGTGCGACGACGCCCAACAACGCCTCTCCTTCATGGTCGGTGAGCCCCTCTCCTATCCTCCTCCCCAATTCGTATCCCCGGCTCCCCGCTAGCTTCCCACGACCATGGCCGTCTGCAACTTTCGGATCTCAGCCATGGCCTCCGCCCAACTACAGCTCCGAGTCGCCGCCGGCGAAGCTATGGGAACTATCAGGGCGCAGCAACCAGAGATGCAAGCCTGCAACCACGGGCACACGCTAGACGGCGAGGATGGGGCGGCGCTGGTCCTAGCAAATCTAACGTCGTGGTTTTTTGCTACATGCTTCAACCGGCATAACATTTTGCTACAACTGGCATAGCATTTTGCTACAACCACGTCACATTTTGCTACAACACATAGCCAGCGTCGCCTTTTTGCTACAAGTGTCGCAACCGTTACCTAGAATAGCTTCAACAACTGTTGAAAAAAGCTTCAACCATATATACAGAAAAGCTTCAATGACACTGCACAACAAGGAAAAGCTGCAACCGTAGTTAAATTTTGCTACTACCGACGAAGTTTTTTGCTACATCGATCAAGGCGGAGCTGCGACCTCGCGACGGCGGCAATGGCGATTTTGCTGCAACCATGATAGGTTTTTGTTACTATCGTCGAAGGTTTTTGCTACAACCGCTGCGCCCCCGCGACTATGGCGGCGACGCATTTTGCTGCAACCGTAGTTTTTTTTTGCTACTACTGTGAAGTTTTTTGCTACATCCATTCAAACAACGCTGATTAACTGGCGGTTCGTCGTCCATGCAATCCCCTGCAGCCAGCATCAACGACGAGGGCGGCGGCGGAGCTACAACCATCGCCGTCGAGAGCTGCAGCCGCAGGTAGAGCTGTTGCATGGGTCGAGGTGACGACGAGGCCGGTCGGGATGGTGGGGACCAGCGACGAGGACGGCCGGCGAGGGCGGGGACCGGCGATGAGGAAGGCCGGTGAGGGGTGGGGCCCGGTGACGAGGATGGCCGCCGAAGGGGGCAAGAGGCGCCGCGCCGCGCTCCCCCGAGCGAGAGATGCGGATCTAGTCTGACCACGCGAGGAAGAAGCTGTTGGGGCAGTTTGTTTCTTTTTTTTTGACCAGATCCAAAGGCTGCGCGACTCACATCCAACGGCTGGGGCTCGACCGGCCGAACGATTCGGTCGGCGCACCGGCGCCTATTGGTGCCCTTACATAATTAATAGAACGACTGACATGATGAAGCTCAAATCCCTGACTGGACACTGGAACTGTATATTCTTCCATATCCTTGAGGATATGACACCCATTAGATTTCCCCTCAGATCGCCTATCCTAGAGCTGTTTTGTGACGTGAGCCCTGTTTCTCGTGCCAGCAACATACCATCACGGCAAGCCAAAATCTCCAGAGTTAGGGCATCAACAGTGTGTAGAGGCAGCATTGCCTCTAACATGGGTCCCACACAACTGCCTCTAGCACTAAAATCCCTATAGTGTGTAGCACAACACTTAGGGCCTATTCGGTAACTCCCTGGCTCCAGGAAATCCTCAAATCCAGCTTCTGTTTTTGATCGCCAGCTTCTTCCACGAATCGGGATCGATGGAAAACCGTTCGGCTCGATCACTTCGGCTTCTCGTCACGCTAGCAGGCCGGCCTGCCTGAGCGGGCTAGAGCCCACTCGGCTCAACGGGTAGGATCGGTGTGAAACAGGACGAGAAAGGATAGGCTTGGCCCAGATCGGAGGGAAACATAACGAATCGGTACGTGAGGCACTTCGCGGTGGCATCCGATTGTAAATAACGCTAACTTCAGGAATCCGGCTTGTGGGATCGACAAAACTGCGGCTCCAAGTTTTTGTACGTCGATGTTGCTTCGATCTGGGAAGCCAGCTTCCTGGAGCTGGACCGTTCGGGCCAGCTTCCCTCACGGATTCGTGGAAGCTGGAAGCTGGCGAGCTACCGAACAGGCCCTTAGCCTTTAAGGTGCCCCCCACAACAGAATTTAAATAAAGTTTATGCGTAACTGCTTCTGGCGGCCACACACAACTACACTGACAAGGGGGGCATTTGGATTGTTTAATCAATGGAGGCTGCCTCTAACGTTGGAGACTTGGAGGCGAGTCTAACATATTTTTGGCTAGAGGCGATGGATACAATGTAGGCCGCCTATATGTGGAGAAGATACTATACCTTCATATCTCATACCGTTGATCGATCGAATTTTTATCATGATACAACACCAGCAGCAACTACAAAAGTTGAGATGCATAGCCCGCACAGCGCACGCGGGATGATGCATACATATATATTTGCATTTGCCGTTTGCACCCAAGTGGCCATTTTACAGCCAAAGTTGCCGTGTTTTCCTTGCAGACTCTATATGTTCCAGCACCGACTTTAGCGGTTCTCCCTATAACTAGTTTCGGCAAGCCTCGGTTCAGTCCGTCCAGCAAGACGCGCGCTTTGCATAATTTCTACAAAGCCAGGATTTTCAACCAATATTGAGCCACTACAACAATTGGAAAAGTTTAGTGGTAACTAGACCAGGGCAAATACTTTGATAAAAAAAATGGCCAACATGTGAGCTCACTGTGTTTAGTGGTGTATAATTTCGAGAATATACTTGTCATTGTATAAGCAATTTATCAGCTTATTTTTAACTGTTATAGCAAAAGAATCATTAACGTGGTTATCTTGAGTCAAGAGAGATTCTAGAGACCCTCCGTTCCTTAATATAAGGTGTATAGATTTTTGGGGGAAAATCCAAAATATAAGATGCATTGCGTTGCACCACTCGTTTGGATAATTTTTTTAGGGATTTGATTACATTTACTTATATTATGAAAGCTCCTCTATTTTATCATGTCAACTAGTCACGTGTAATCTCGCCCAAAACTTGTGAGTTTTTTCCTCCACGCGCGTCTTTAATTTCCATGCCAAAAATTATACACCATATAGTTAGGAATGGAGTCGACCATTTCGAAGCGCCGGTACCAATCAACAGCTCCAAGAAGGAACGCGACGATAACGACGCTGCTGCCAAGGGTTTCCCCCGATACGCGACGAGGAGAGAAGAAGGGTACCTCCGACGCCCTCCAGGAAGGTTCGGCGACACCCTCAGGCACCACCGCGTAGGAGTCGGCTCGGCCGACAGGGATTTCTCCCAATCCCAACCTTCACCTCGGGTGCTTCGGAGCATGCCACCAAACAAACCACCACTCTGCGCCAAAACGGTCTTGAAGCTTCCGCGCCGTCTCACCACGGCACCGCGAAAGGGGCCTGCACAACAAAGAAGAGGAGCCAGGACTCGCGACAGCAGCATCATCGGCACACGGGAGGGCACAACCTCCACCGTCAACGACGGTAACCGACCGGACGTGACAGCAGGAGCATACCGGTCCCGTGGGCCCATAGGTCCGTCCGGGTCCTCAGATGCCCGTAAAGCTCCCGCCTTCACGCTGCAGAAGGCATGGGCGCCATGCAGAGGACGTCGAAGCCACGCCAATGGCCAGCCCGCTAGGACCCAGATGGGGCCGGGAGGGCCCAGATCTAGGCCGGGGCGCGCCGCCGGCCACCGCACGCCACCACGCCGCCCTGCCGCCAAGGGCAGCATCGCCACCGCACCCACCGCCGGGTCGCCGCCCAGCCAAGCAGCACCGCCGCCGTCACCTGCCCCAGGAAGGAGACGAGCGCGCGGGGATAGAAGGGCCGCCGCTGCCGGCACCACCCGGTCCAGCGCCGGGGGCACCCGCCGGCGGAGGCGGGGGAGGTGGGGGCCGAGAGGAAGGGGAGGGGCGCGCCACCCCGGCCATCTCCCGGGGAGGCGGCGCAGGGACGGGAACGGGAGGGAGGGGGAAGAGGGGGGCGGGATGGGCCGAGGCGCACGCGCCGGCGGCGGGAGGGGGCTAGGGCGCCACCGGCGGCGGCGGAACCCTAGCGGGAGGGAGCGGGTCGGGAGGGAGGGAGTTTTGCTTTGTTTGGAGCACAAGGTGATCTAATCACTACAAACTGCGCTGCTGGTCATGTTACACAATCATAATGTTGGTCAACCATCCGAACCGAGATTCCTGTTATTCATACGAAGGAACAAGAAAAGAAGAAGTATGGGATAAATGGTTTTTGAGTTGGGCATGATGAAAGCAGGACGGACCAACTACCTCCACAACTATAAAGGCTTCCTGGCAAAAAAATTTGGAACAATTACACTGAACAGCAGATCTCTGTGGGTGCCAACTTCTACTATTTTCAGGTACAAGCAATAGAGCATGCACCATTGGCTCTACTTCCAACGGTCAATCAACCATTAGTGGCAGATATTGCACAATCTTCTTCTGTTCAATCCCAACACCAGACGAAAGGTTAACAACAGTCCGTTGCAACTGCGCCATTTGCTGGCCACAATCGCCATGAAAATGAAGCATTAGAACGACAACTGACAAGGTATACAAAATTGAACTGTTTATGTACTCGATCTAAACGCTCTTATATTAATTTACGGAGGGCGTACTATGTTGTGCACATTCAAACTTTCCTGTATGCTCATAAAGCTGATGGACTATTTTCAGACTTTGTAGTTTGTACACGTGAACAAGGTTGCAACGGTGCAATTCAGCTTCTGAATTCTAATCAGCAGGGTTTCCGTTGTCTACTATGAAAAATGATTGATGTATATTATGTGGATTAAAGGGTCAACCAAATGATCATATATGTACTCCCTCCGTTTTTATTTAGTTCGCATATTACTTTTGGTCAAAATCAAGCTTTACAAACTTTGACCAAGTTTATATACAAAAATATTAAGATATACAATAACAAATCAACAACATTAGATTTATTATTAAATGTACTTTCACATCATATAGATTTATTATGATAAATGTCTATATTGTTTTCTATAAACTTGGTCAAACTTTATGAAGTTTGACTTCGGTCAACTCTAATATGCGGAGTAAATAAAAACTGAGGTAGTATTTAATTTATACACGGTCCTTGTTGATTTAAAAGTGTACACAAAGACTTGTAAACTTTCACACTAGATGAGATGAAACCTGGCTAGTAATGTAGCCGCAACGCTCACATGTTCCTTGCTCTGGCATTCTTGTTGTTGTGGATATCCGGAAATTTTCGCCAGAGGTTATGATGTCCAGTATAGCTCTAGGCCTGCACCATTCATAAGGTACTGATTCGAGTGACTGAAATAAGAAAATGATACATAATGTGTTGAACAAGGAAAATAAACAGAGGTAGCATACACTAACAGATGAAGAAATGAAAATTAAAGAAACAATACTGCTTTTCGACAGCATAGGTCTTTACCTCGTCCTTTCCAGATCTTTAATAAATTCACGAGCAAACCCGCGATATGCATTTGGTGAATAGACAGCTGAATTGTGATAGAGAACCAATAAGCACATTTGATTTCAATTGAAGACGGGAGCAGTGGTCAACATAATTCTATAGATACCCCACCAAGTTTGGAGGAAGAAATGCTTAGCAGAACTATAACAATGTGTGTGTCATTGACTACCAAATGTTAGGCACTCACAATGGGGCGACTCAGATGGGATGAAACTAGAAAGACTTCCCCAGGCCTAGCGCTTCCCTGTCTAGCGCTTTCCCCCTCACGCCGGCGGCCACTCCGGCGCCAGCGTCCACCTCCCCACGCCGGCTACCACTCCGGCACCGGCGTCCACTCCCATCTCTCCGCCGGTGACTCGCACGGTCCCCGGGGCTCCCATGGCGTCTAGATCTCGCACCCCCCCTCGGTCTCGTCGGCGCATCCGCGGGAGCACCCTATCGTCTCCGGGCTGGGCATCTCGGGGTCGCCAGGCTCGGCGCGCTCCTCCTCGGCTGAAGGTGGCCATGCTGTTGGCCCTGCACCGGCGCTAGCGGAGGGCTGGCGCCGGCCGGGACCTTCCCGCAAGGCCATGTGGCGGCGCCGGCGTGCGCTCAGGAGGCAGTTCGGGTCGGGCGTTGGTGCCGGTCGGGATGTGTCGCCGTCCTCCTCTGAGCGGCGGATGATCCCACCGGACATGTTCGGCCTCTGTTTCAAGTGTTTCGAGGATGGTCACCGGCGTCAAGATTGCACTAACGAGCCTATGTGCATACGCTGCGGCAACGCTGGGCATGTCTCTCCCCAGTGCCTGGAGCCACGCAGCCTCACCTCGGCGGAGGAGCTGCGCCGCGCGGTGATTGCCAAGGTCGCGCGCAGGACGGCGGCGGCCGGTCTGGCACCGGCTACTCGACCGAGGCTGTCGGAGCCTAGGCAGAGCGCGCCGGTGGCGCCGCTCTCGCCAGTTGCGCCCAGCCTACGCCTAGTGGTGCCGGAGGTCATCTGGCCGGTGGTGTCGTCTGAGATCTGTGTGCTGCCGTGCTCGGAGGGGCTGGACGACCTCGAGCGCAGGTTACAGCTGGCGGTGGTGATGTACGTTGGTGGGGCTAGGCCGGCCGTGTCCTGCGACGACGCGGCGGTCGCGATCTCTACTCAGATGGGGATTCCAAGGTTTTGTTTTTCAGTGCACAAGTTCCACCCGGAGGACTTCTTGGTCGTGTTCGCGGCGCACGAGTTCAGGAACAGAGCGTTGGCTGTCTCGTCGATTGAGCACCTTGGAGTCAAGTTCTTCGTCAAGCCATGGCTCAGGCAGGCGCAGGCTACTTCCAGGCTGATGCGGGTTCAAGTTGATGTCATGCTCGAGGGCATCCCATCTCATGCGTGGGCTCAGGAGACGGCGGCAGAGCTGCTGGGGAGCACGTGTTTGATCGAGAGTCTGGCGCCGGAGACGGCCAGTAGGGAAGACTTGTCTCTGTTCAAGCTTAGAGCATGGTGTGTGGATCCTGAGGATGTGCCAGTGTTTTGGAGGCTGTGGGTTCCGGAGCCGCCGGAGGTGGTAGCTGACCCTGCGGATAGGAGAGCATCGTTCCGCCAACTCCTGGAGTACCCTGTGTTCATTCACATTGGAAGGATGAGGGACTTCTCGCCACCGGAGATGTGGAGGCGTGCTTCGGGCTCGGACGGAGGAAGCGGGCAGAGTGGGTTGCCAGATAGCTCCAACAGCTCATTCCAAGGAGGTGAATGGATGATCCAGCCATGGACGCGCGGAGTCCGAGACGATCGTGGTGCCGGCCGGCGGTTCAACGGCGGCGGCGGTGGAATCAATCAGGGCAAATCCTACCGTGCGGCGCTGGAAGGTAGGGCGGGACCCTCGTCTTGGAGGCTTCCACCGATCGGGTCGCTTACGTCGATGGTCAAGACAGCTGTGGTGTCGCAGCCTGGGACCACGGCGGGCCTGGGGGTTTCAAATGAGCCAATCTGGACGAGGGAGAGGCTGCCCACAGAGGTGGAGACAGCTGGTCAGTTGGCGCTGGCTCCACAGACTGGCCCTGCCAGGCAGGAGACGGTTGATGTGGCCCAGGAATTGGCTGGCGCAGGTGCAGACAGGCCCAGGCAAGTGGGTGCCAGGATCGAGGATGAGGAGGGGTGGCGGGTTCTGGCCAACATGATCACGGCAGAGGCGATGATGGAAACAGGAGTGGATCCCAGACCGGTCGTGGTGGGGCCGCTGCTGGCCGACCAGACTGCGGCCTCCGATGTGGAAGGGACGGTGGGGCCTGATCCAAAGCTGATTCTGGCGGTGCCTTTTGCCGCTGCGAATCCGGTGCAGCTAGATGGACCGGAGGCTTCTAGAGTTGCACCTCGGGACGGGATGGACGCGGCGCAGGAGACCCCTGCTGCAGATGGCCCGGCGCTGCTTTCGGGAGGTTGGGCCCCAGTCTCGGAGCTGATTGGCGACGTGGACAGTGGGCTGCACCCACCCCCTCCTGCATTGGAGCTCGCGTTGGGGGACCAGGTTCCTTTGGCAAGTGGGGTTGCATGTGATGGGACTACGTGCGAAGGCCATGCAAACTTTGGCGCTTTGCATAGTGGAGAGATTGTGGTGCATGAGGAGGTGCGGGACGCACACACCATGGAGGACTGCCTATCAGCTAAAGAGAAGGCAGCGGGGTAACATAAAATCCTTTTGCACGGGGCTACTAAAGAAACTAGCCCCTCCGCTACTGAAGGAGATTGAAGGCGTGAAAGGAGTTCGTGCCGGACAGGATCCCTTCACACCAAGACGGAACACACGATCGGTCTGCGCATCAGGCGCGAGGAAGAGCAACGTGATAGCGGCCGAGTCGGTCCTCCTTAATGCCTTGGGCATCTCCAGCGATGATCTGGCGGTCTCAGAAGACGCGCTAGGTCAGCTGAGGGCAGTCTTCGACTCACCTGTCTAGGAGAAGCAGCTGCGGGCGATTGCAGCTATCTTCGGGAAGATTATGCCAAGCAACTTGACCGGCGAGATGGAGAGCACGGCGCTCCTGGCAGCTTAGGCCGCGCGTGGGGTACCATGGGGAAGCCACTCTTTTCCCATGTCGCACACCTCGATGGAGGTAGTTTGTTGGAATGTGAGGGGGCTCAATAGCCCACCCAAGAAAAAGGCGCTTAGGGAGTTCATGGACACGGTGCGTGTCGCAATTGTGTGTATCTTGGAGTCCAAACTAGATAGGGTTGACAAATTTGTTATTATGCAATGCCTAGGGCCTTCTTACGATGGCTTTGCTTACCTTCCGGCGTCAGACACGAGAGGTGGCATCATCATTGGCTGGGACTCTTCTAGAGTGACGATCTCTAACACGGTTCTTGACTCTAACTTCGTTACAGGCTATGTTATGCCTATGGAGGGGCCTGGGTGGTGGATGTCGGTGGTATATGGGCCACAGGAGGACGATAAGAAGTGCATCTTCCTCGAGGAACTTGCGTACAGGAGAACAACATGCCTGGGCCCTTGGATTGTGATCGGGGACTTCAACATGATTCTGAACGCAGCAGACAAGAGCAACAACACATTGGGTCACAGGATGATGGGTAAATTCAAACGCTTCGTTGATGATAATATCCTCAAGGAGCTCTTCCTGCACGGGCGGATGTTTACGTGGAGCAACGAGCGTGAGGTGTCCACGCTCACAAAAATTGACAGAGCCTTTGTATCGGTGGACTGGGAGCTTGACCACCCCGATTGCCTGCTGCAAGCTCTGTCTACATCGACCTCTGATCACTGTCCTTTGTACCTATCACTGGAAGAACAAATGCAGCCTCAGAAGCAGTTCAGATTCGAGCTTTTCTGGGTCAAGCTAGACGGGTTCTTGGACGCGGTGAAGGAAGCATGGGTATGTGACGAGGGGATCACGGAGCCCTTCCATAGATTGGATGTCTTGCTACGTAACACGGCCAAGTCCCTCACAACTTGGGGCCAGCGCAAAGTGGGCAACATCAACCTTCAAATAGCTTGCGCCAATTGGGTCATTCTTCGGCTAGACTGTGCTCAGGAGTTTTGGATGTTCACGGAGGGGGAGAGATGGTTGCGAGCTACCCTAAAGCATGTGGTGTTGGGGCTTGCATCTTTGGAAAGAACCATAGCAAGGCAAAGATCACGCGTTAAATGGCTACAAGAAGGGGACGCAAACACCAGGCTATTTCATCTGATCGCAAATGGAAGAAAAGCAAAAAACTTCATCCCGGCTTTACAGATAGATGGAGCAGCGATCACGGATCAGAAAGGGAAAGAAAAGGCCTTCTTTGATGCGTTCTCGGCTATCATGGGGAGAGACATGGCGCGCGAGCACACTGTGGACCTGGAGTTCCTGAACATTGAGGCGCTGGATCTATCGGATCAGGATTTGATCTTCCAGGAGGAGGAAGTTTGGGAGGTGATCAAGGAAATGCCTTCGGACAGGGCACCGGGGCCGGATGGATTCATTGGGATATTCTTCCAAAAAGCATGGAGTGTGGTGAGGGGCGATGTTATGGCGGCCTTGCACAAGTTTTTTCTGGACAATGGCCGCGGTTTCGGAAGATTGAATCAAGCTCTCATCTCGCTCATTCCGAAGGCGCCTGATGCATGTACAGTCAGAGATTTCTGCCCCATCTGCTTGGTACATAGCATACCTAAGCTAGCATCCAAGCTGCTGGCTAACCGCTTGTGCCGATGTATGCCGGAGTTGGTTAAGGTGAACCAATCTGCGTTCATCAAGGGCCGCAACATTCACGATAACTTTCTTTTGGTCAGGCAAATGGCGAGATGGCTGCACAAGAGGAAGGCAAAAGGGGTGTTGCTGAAACTGGATATTTCAAAGGCATTCGACTCGCTTTCATGGCCTTTTCTTTTCGAAGTGCTGCAGGCCAAGGGGTTCTCGGACAGGTGGAGGTGCTCGATTGCAACCCTCCTCTCTACTGCCAGCTCGCGGATTGTGGTAAATGGATGTGCTGGAGATAAGTTCCAGCATGCCTGTGGTTTAAGGCAGGGTGAATCCCTCTCACCTCTGCTTTTCGTCATTGCCATGGACATACTCACGGCGATCATTGTCAAGGCTCACGACACGCAAATTTTGGGGAAATTGAATGGGTGTGGATCGCTGCAGAGACTATCCCTCTATGCTGACGATGTGGTGCTATTTCTCAAGCCGACGTTCGCAGATCTGTCATTTGTGGTCCAGACACTGAGTATCTTTGGAGAAGCTTCTGGCCTCAAAGTCAACTTTGCCAAATCATCTGCAATACTTATAAGGAGCAGCGAGGAAGATGAGGCCTTGGTTCGGAGCATGGTGCCTTGGCAGATCGCCAAGTTTCTGTTGGGGAACGTAGCAGAAATTCAAAATTTTCCTACGTGTCACCAAGATCTATCTATGGAGAGACCAGCAACGAGTAGAAAGAGAGTGCATCTACATACCCTTGTAGATCGCTAAGCGGAAGCGTTCAAGAGAACGGGGTTGAAGGAGTCGTACTCGTCGTGATTCAAATCATCGATGATCCTAATGCCGAACGGACGGCACCTCCGTGTTCAACACACGTACAGCCCGGTGACGTCTCCCACGCCTTGATCCAGCAAGGAGAGAGGGAGAGGTTGAGGAAGACTCCATCCAACAGTAGCACAACGGCGTGGTGGTGGTGGAGGAGCGTGGCAATCCAACAGGGCTTCGCCAAGCACCATGGGAGAGGAGGAGTAGGGAGAGAGGTAGGGCTGTGCCAGAACTTCGTCTATAGCTCCCATGCGCCTCCCCACTATATATAGGGGTGGAGGGGCTGGTTTCTTGCCCTCCAAGTCCATTGGGGCGTTGGCCAAGGTGGGAGGAAAGAAATCTCATTATTTCCTTCCCCACCGATTGTTATCCCCCCTTTTTAGGGATCTTGATCTTATCCCTTCGGGATATGATCTTATTCCTTCTAAGGGGGGATCTTGGTGCGCCTTGACCAGGGGTGTGGGGCCTTGCCCCCACTACCCACGTTCATGTGGGTCCCCCCATGCAGGTGGGCCCCACTCCAGAACCTTCTAGAACCTTCCCGGTACAATATCGAAAAATCCCGAACATTTTCCGGTGGCCAAAATAGGACTTCCCATATATAAATCTTTACCTCCGGACCATTCCGGAACTCCTCGTGACGTCCGGGATCTCATCCGGGACTCCGAACAACATTCGGTAACCACATACAAACTTCCTTTATAACCCTAGCGTCATCGAACCTTAAGTGTGTAGACCCTACGGGTTCGGGAGACATGCAGACATGACCGAGATGTTCTCCGGTCAATAACCAACAGCGGGATCTGGATACCCATGATGGCTCCCACATGTTCCACGATGATCTCATCGGATGAACCACGATGTCAAGGACTTAATCAATCCCGTATTCAATTCCCTTTGTCTATCGGTATGTTACTTGCCCGAGATTCGATCGTCGGTATCCAATACCTTGTTCAATCTCGTTACCGGCAAGTCACTTTACTCGTTCCGTAACACATCATCCCGTGATCAACTCCTTGGTCACATTGCGCATATGATGATGTCCTACCGAGTGGGCCCAGAGATACCTCTCCGTTTACACGGAGTGACAAATCCCAGTCTCGATCCGCATAAAACAATAGATACTTTCGGAGATACCTGTAGTGCACCTTTATAGTCACCCAGTTACGTTGTGACGTTTGATACACCCAAAGCACTCCTACGGTATCCAGGAGTTACACGCTCTCATGGTCAAAGGAAGAGATACTTGACATTGGCAAAGCTCTAGCAAACGAACTACACGATCTTTGTGCTAGGCTTAGGATTGGGTCTTGTCCATCACATCATTCTCCTAATGATGTGATCCCGTTATCAACGACATCCAATGTCCATAGCCAGGAAACCATGACTATCTGTTGATCACAACGAGCTAGTCAACTAGAGGCTCACTAGGGACATATTGTGGTCTATGTATTCACACGTGTATTACGATTTCCGGATAATACAGTTATAGCATGAATAAAAGACAATTATCATGAACAAGGAAATATAATAATAACACTTTTATTATTGCCTCTAGGGCATATTTCCAACAGTCTCCCACTTGCACTAGAGTCAATAATCTAGTTCACATCGCCATGTGATTAACACTCACAGGTCACATCGCCATGTGACTAATACCCAAGAGTTTTAGGTTTGATCATGTTGCTTGTGAGAGAGGTTTTAGTCAACGGGTCCGAACCTTTCAGATCCGTGTGTGCTTTACAAATCTCTATGTCATCTCCTAGATGTAGCTACCACGCTCTATTTGGAGCTATTCCAAATAACTGTTCTACTTGGAGCTATTCTAAATTGTTGCCCCATAATACGTATCCGGTATCTCTTCTTAGAGCTATCCGGATAGGTGTTAAGCTTGCATCGACGTAACCTTTACGACGAACTCTTTTACCACCTCCATAATCGAGAAAATTCCTTAGTCCACTAGTTACCAAGGATAACTTTGACCGCTGTCTGTGATCCATTCATGGATCACTCTTGTACCCCTTGACTGACTCATGGCAAGGCACACTTCAGGTGCGGTACTCAGCATGGCATACTGTAGAGCCTATGTCTTAAGCATAGGGGACGACCTTCGTCCTTTCTCTCTATTCTGCCGAGGTCGAGCTTTAAGTCTTAACTTCGTACCTTACAACTCAGGCAAGAACTCCTTCTTTGACTGGTCCATCTTGAACACCTTCAAGATCATGTCAAGGTATGTGCTCATTTGAAAGTATTATTAAGCATTTTGATCTATCCTTATAGATCTTGATGCTCAATGTTCAAGTAGCTTAATCCAGGCTTTCCATTGAAAAACACTTTCAAAATAACCCTATATGCTTTCCAGAAATTCTACATCATTTCTGATCAACAATATGTCAACAACATATACTCATCAGAAATTCTATAGTGCTCCCACTCACTTCTTTGGAAATACAAGTTTCTCATAAACTTTGTACAAACCCAAAATCTTTGATCATCATCAAAGCATACATTCCAACTCCGAGATGCTCACTCCAGTCCTTAGAAGGATTGCTGGAGCTTTGCATACTTATTAGCATCTTTCGGGATTGACAAAACCTTCCGGTTGTATCACATACAACCTTTCCTCAAGAAAATCGTCGAGGAAACAATGTTTTGACATCCTATCTGCAAGATTTCATAAATAATGCAGTAATCGCTAATATAATTCCAACAGACTCTTAGCATCGCTACGAGTGAGAAAATCTCATCGTAGTCAACTCCTTGAACTTGTCGGAAAACATCTTAACGACAAGTCGAGCTTTCTTAATGGTAATTCTTACCATCATTGTCTGTCTTCCTTTTAAAATCCATCCGTACTCATTTGCCTTACGACCATCGAGCCGTTCTGCCAAAGTCTTCACTTTGTTTTCATACATGGATCCTCTCTCGGATTTTATGGCCTCAAGCCATTTATCGGAATCCGGGCCCACCATCGCTTCTCCATAGCTCGTAGGTTCATTGTTGTCTAGCAACATGACCTTCAAGACAGGATTACGTACCACTCTGAAGTAGTACGCATCCTTGTCATCCTACGAGGTTTGGGAGTGACTTGATCCGAAGTTTCATGATCAATATCATAAGCTTCCACTTCAATTGGTGTAGGTGCCACAGGAACAACTCCCTGTGCCCTGTCACACACTAGTTGAAGAGACGGTTCAATAACCTCATCAAGTCTCCACCATCCTCCCACTCAATTCTTTCGAGAGAAACTTTTCCTCGAGAAAGGACCCGATTCTAGAAACAATCCATATTGCTTTCGGATCTGAATTAGGAGGTATACCCAACTGTTTTGGGTTTCCTATGAAGATGCATTTTATCCGCTTTGGGTTCGAGCTTATCAACCTGAAACTTTTTCATATAAGCGTCGCAGCCCCAAACTTTTAAGAAACGACAACTTAGGTTTCTCTAAACCATAATTCATACGGTGTCATCTCATCGGAATTACGTGGTGCCCTATTTAAAGTGAATGTGGTTGTCTCTAATGCCTAACCCATGAACGATAGTGGTAATTCGATAAGAGACATCATGGTACGCACCATATCCAATAGGGTGCAACTATGATGTTCGGACACACCATCACATTATGGTGTTCCAGGCGGTATTAATTGCGAAACAATTTCCACAATGTCTTAATTGTGTGCCAAAACTCGTAACTCAGATATTCATCTCTATGATCATATCATAGACATTTTATCCTCTTGTCACAATGATCTGCTACTTCACTCTGAAATTACTTGAACCATTCAATAATTCAGACTTGTGTTTCATCAAGTAAATATACTCAACATTTACTCGAATCATCTGTGAAGTAAGAACATAATGATATTCACTGCATGCCTCAGCACTCATTCGACTGCACACATCAAAATGTGTTACTTCCAACAAGTTGCTATCTTGTTCCATCTTACTGAAAATGAGGCTTTTCAGTCATCTTGCCCATGTGGTATGATTTGCATATCTCAAGTGATTCAAAATCAAGTGAGTCCGAACGATCCATTTGCATGGAGTTTCTTCATGCATATACACCAATAGACATGGTTCGCATGTCTCAAACTTTTCAAAAACGAGTGAGTCCAAAGATCCATCAACATGGAGCTTCTTCATGCGTTTTATACCATTATGACTTACATGGCAGTGCCACAAGTAAGTGGTACTATCATTACTATCTTATATCTTTTGGCATGAAAATGTGTATCACTACGACCGAGATTCAATAAACCATTCCTTTAGGTGCAAGACCATTGAAGGTATTATTCAAAAATAGAGTAACCATTATTCTCCTTAAATGAATAACCGTATTGCGATAGACATAATCCAATCATGTCTATGCTCAACGCAAACACCAATCTCGGTGGTAGAGGGAGCGTGCGATGCTTGATCATATCAACCTTGGAAACACTTCCAACATATATCGTCAGCTCACCTTTAGCTAGTCTCCGTTTATTCCGTAGCTTTTATTTCGAGTTACTAACACTTAGCAACCGAACCGGTATCCAATACCCTGGTGCTACTAGGAGTACTAGTAAAGTACACATTAACATAATGTA
Organism: Triticum aestivum; assembly: GCF_018294505.1. Classification (NCBI taxonomy): domain Eukaryota; kingdom Viridiplantae; phylum Streptophyta; class Magnoliopsida; order Poales; family Poaceae; genus Triticum; species Triticum aestivum. The sequence goes on along the minus strand of NC_057809.1, from coordinate 558,276,667 downwards.
TATCCAATATACTTCTATCGACCTTGCCAGCCTTCTCATCTACCAAGTATCTAGGGTAATGCTGCTCCAGTGGTTGTTCCCCTTATTACAGAAGCACTTAGTCTCGGGTTTGGGTTCAACCTTGGGTTTCTTCACTAGAGCAGCAGCTGAATTGCCGTTTCATGAAGTATCCCTTTGTTCCCTTGCCCTTCTTGAAACTAGTGGTTTCACCAACCATCAACAATTGATGCTCCTTCTTGATTTCTACTTTCGCGGTGTCAAACATCATGAATATTTCAAGGATCATCATATCTATCCCTGATATGTTATAGTTAATCACGAAGCTCTAGCAGCTTGGTGGCAATGACTTTGGGGAAACATCACTATCTCATCTGGAGGATCAACTCCCACTCGATTCAAGTGATTGTTGTGCTCAGACAATCTGAGCACAAGCTCAACGATTGAGCTTTTCTCCCTTAGTTTGCAGGCTAAGAAAATCGTCGGAGGTCTTATACCTCTTGACGTGGGCACGAGCCTGAAATCCCAATTTCAGCCCTCGAAACATCTCATATGTTCCGCGACGTTTCGAAAACGTCTTTGGTGCCTCTACTTAAACCATTTAATTGAACTATCACGTAGTTATCAAAACGTGTATGTCCGATGTTCGCAACATCGACAAACGACGTTGGGGTTCAGCACACTGAGCGGTGCATTAAGGACATAAGCTTTCTACTGATCGCATAATCGCTACTATCAACTTTCAACTATATTTTCTCTAGGAACATATCTAAACAGTGGAACTAAAGCGCGAGCTTACGACATAATTTGCAAAAGGTCTTTTGACTATGTTCAGGATAATTAAGTTCATCTTATGAACTCCCACTCAGATAGACATCCCTCTGGTCATCTAAGTGATTACATGATCCGAGTCAACTAGGCCGTGTCCGATCATCACGTGAGACGGACTAGTCATCATCGGTGAACATCTTCATGTTGATCGTATCTACCATACGACTCATGCTCGACCTTTCGGTCTCCGTGTTCCGAGGCCATGTCTGCACATGCTAGGCTCGTCAAGTTAACCCTAAGTGTTTTCGCTGTGTAAAACTGTCTTACACCCGTTGTATGTGAACGTAAGAATCCATCACACCCGATCATCACGTGGTGCTTAGAAGCGACGAACTGTAGCAACGGTGCACAGTTAGGGGAGAACACTTCTTGAAATTTTGTAAGGGATCATCTTATTTACTACCGTCGTCCTAAGCAAACAAGATGCATAAACATGATAAACATCACATGCAATCAAATAGTGACATGATATGGCCAATATCATTTTGCTCCTTTTGATCTTCATCTTCGGGGCTCCATGATCATCATCGTCACCGGCACGACACCATGATCTCCATCATCATGATCTCCATCATCGTGTCTTCATGAAGTTGTCACGCCAACGACTACTTCTACTTCTATGACTAACGCGTTTAGCAATAAAGTAAAGTAGTTTACATGGCGTTCTTCAATGACACGCAGGTCATACAATAAATAAAGACAACTCCTATGGCTCCTGCCGGTTGTCATACTCATCGACATGCAAGTCGTGAATCCTATTACAAGAACATGATCAATCTCATACATCACATATCATTCATCACATTCTTCTTGGCCATATCACATCACATAGCATACCCTGCAAAAACAAGTTAGACGTCCTCTAATTGTTGTTGCATGTTTTACGTGGCTGCTATGGGTTTCTAGCAAGAACGTTTCTTACCTACGCAAAACCACAACGTGATATGCCAATTGCTATTTACCCTTCATAAGGACCCTTTTCATCGAATCCGTTCCGACTAAAGTGGGAGAGACTGGCACCCGCTAGCCACCTTATGCACCAAGTGCATGTCAATCGGTGGAACCTGTCTCACGTAAGAGTACGTGTAAGGTCGGTCCGGGCCGCTTCATCCCACAATACCGTCGAAACAAGATTGGACTAGTAACGGTAAGCATATTGAACAACATCAACGCCCACAACTACTTTGTGTTCTACTCGTGCAAAGAATCTACGCAATAGACCTAGCTCATGATGCCACTGTTGGGGAACGTAGCAGAAATTCAAAATTTTCCTACGTGTCACCAAGATCTATCTATGGAGAGACCAGCAACGAGTAGAAAGAGAGTGCATCTACATACCCTTGTAGATCGCTAAGCGGAAGCGTTCAAGTGAACGGGGTTGAAGGAGTCGTACTCGTCGTGATTCAAATCATCGATGATCCTAGTGCCGAACGGACGGCACCTCCGTGTTCAACACACGTACAGCCCGGTGACGTCTCCCACGCCTTGATCCAGCAAGGAGAGAGGGAGAGGTTGAGAAAGACTCCATCCAACAGCAGCACAACGGCGTGGTGGTGGTGGAGGAGCGTGGCAATCCAACAGGGCTTCGCCAAGCACCATGGGAGAGGAGGAGTAGGGAGAGAGGTAGGGCTGTGCCAGAACTTCGTCTATAGCTCCCATGCGCCTCCCCACTATATATAGGGGTGGAGGGGCTGGTTTCTTGCCCTCCAAGTCCATTGGGGCGTTGGCCAAGGTGGGAGGAAAGAAATCTCATTATTTCCTTCCCCACCGATTGTTATCCCCCCTTTTTAGGGATCTTGATCTTATCCCTTCGGGATATGATCTTATTCCTTCTAAGGGGGGATCTTGGTGCGCCTTGACCAGGGGTGTGGGGCCTTGCCCCCACTACCCACGTTCATGTGGGTCCCCCCATGCAGGTGGGCCCCACTCCGGAACCTTCTAGAACCTTCCCGGTACAATACCGAAAAATCCCGAACATTTTCCGGTGGCCAAAATAGGACTTCCCATATATAAATCTTTACCTCCGGACCATTCCGGAACTCCTCGTGACGTCCGGGATCTCATCCGGGACTCCGAACAACATTCGGTAACCACATACAAACTTCCTTTATAACCCTAGCGTCATCGAACCTTAAGTGTGTAGACCCTACGGGTTCGGGAGACATGCAGACATGACCGAGACGTTCTCCGGTCAATAACCAACAGCGGGATCTGGATACCCATGATGGCTCCCACATGTTCCACGATGATCTCATCGGATGAACCACGATGTCAAGGACTTAATCAATCCCGTATTCAATTCCCTTTGTCTATCGGTATGTTACTTGCCCGAGATTCGATCGTCGGTATCCAATACCTTGTTCAATCTCGTTACCGGCAAGTCACTTTACTCGTTCCGTAACACATCATCCCGTGATCAACTCCTTGGTCACATTGCGCATATGATGATGTCCTACCGAGTGGGCCCAGAGATACCTCTCCGTTTACACGGAGTGACAAATCCCAGTCTCGATCCGCATAAAACAATAGATACTTTCGGAGATACCTGTAGTGCACCTTTATAGTCACCCAGTTACGTTGTGACGTTTGATACACCCAAAGCACTCCTACGGTATCCAGGAGTTACACGCTCTCATGGTCAAAGGAAGAGATACTTGACATTGGCAAAGCTCTAGCAAACGAACTACACGATCTTTGTGCTAGGCTTAGGATTGGGTCTTGTCCATCACATCATTCTCCTAATGATGTGATCCCGTTATCAACGACATCCAATGTCCATAGCCAGGAAACCATGACTATCTGTTGATCACAACGAGCTAGTCAACTAGAGGCTCACTAGGGACATATTGTGGTCTATGTATTCACACGTGTATTACGATTTCCGGATAATACAGTTATAGCATGAATAAAAGACAATTATCATGAACAAGGAAATATAATAATAACACTTTTATTATTGCCTCTAGGGCATATTTCCAACAAATGGTACTTGACATTAGAAAAGCTTTAGCATACGAACTACATGATCTTTGTGCTAGGCTTAGGATTGGGTCTTGTCCATCACATCATTCTAATGATGTGATCCCGTTATCAATGACATCCAATGTCCATGGTCAGGAAACCGTAACCATCTATTGACCAACGGGCTAGTCAACTAGAGGCTTACTAGGGACATGGTGTTGTCTATGTATCCACACATGTATCTGAGTTTCCTATCAATACAATTCTAGCATGGATAATAAACGATTATGATGAACAAGGAAATATAATAATAAACAATTTATTATTGCCTCTAGGGCATATTTCCAACAGTCTCCCACTTGCACTAGAGTCAATAATCCAGTTCACATTGATATGTGATTAACACTCAAGGTCACATCCCCATGTGACTAACACCCAAAGAGTTTTGGGTTTGATCATTTTATGCTTGTGAGAGAGGTTATAGTCAACGGGTCTGAACCTTTCAGATTCGTGTGTGCTTTACAAATCTCTATGTCATCTCCTAGATGCAGCTACCACGTTCTATTTGGAGCTATTGCAAATAACTGTTCTACTATACGAATCCAGTTTACTACTCAGAATAATCTGGATTAGTGTCAAAGTTTGCATCGGCGTAACCCTTTACGACGAACTCTTTTACCACCTCCATAATCGAGAAAATTCCTTAGTCCACTAGTTACTAAGGATAACTTTGACCGCTGTCCTGTGATCCATTCTTGGATCACTCTTGTACCCCTTGACTGACTCATGGCAAGGCACACTTCAGGTGCGGTATACAGCATAGCGTACTGTAGAGCCTATGTCTTAAGCATAGGGGACGGCCTTCGTCCTTTCTCTCTATTCTGCCGTGGTCGAGCTTTAAGTCTTAACTTCATACCTTACAACTCAGGCAAGAACTCCTTCTTTGACTGATCCATCTTGAACATTTTCAAGATCATGTCAAGGTATGTGCTCATTTGAAAGTACCATTAAGCGTTTTGATCTATCCTTATAGATCTTGATGCTCAATGTTCAAGTAGCTTAATCCAGGCTTTCCATTGAAAAACACTTTCCAAATAATCCTATATGCTTTCTAGAAATTCTACGTCATTTCTGATCAACAATATGTCAACAACATATACTCATCAGAAATTCTATAGTGCTCCCACTCACTTCTTTGGAAATACAAGTTTCTCATAAACTTTGTATACACCCAAAATCTTTGATCATCTCATCAAAGCATACATTCCAACTCCGAGATGCTCACTCCAGTCCTTAGAAGGATTGCTGGAGCTTTGCATACTTGTTAGCATCTTTCAGGATTGACAAAACCTTCCGGTTGTATCACATACAACCTTTCCTCAAGAAAATCGTCGAGGAAACAATGGTTTTTTGACATCCTATCTGCAAGATTTCATAAATAATGCAGTAATCGCTAATATAATTCCAACAGACTCTTAGCATCGCTACGAGTGAGAAAGTCTCATCGTAGTCAACTCCTTGAACTTGTTGGAAAACATCTTAACGACAAGTCGAGCTTTCTTAATGGTGATACTTACCATCATTGTCCGTCTTCCTTTTAAAATCCATATGTACCTAACAGCCTTACGACCATCAAGTAGTTCTTCCAAAGTCTACACTTTGTTCTCATATATGGATCCTCTCTCGGATTATATGGCCTCGAGCCATTTTGGAATCCAGGCCCACCATCGCTTCTCCATAGCTCGTAGGTTCATTGTTGTCTAGCAACATGACTTCCAAGACAGGATTACGTACCACTCTGAAGTAGTACGCATCCTTGTCATCCCACGAGGTTTGGCAGTGACTTGATCTGAAGTTTCATGATCACTATCATAAGCTTCCACTTCAATTGGTGTAGGTGCCACAGGAACAACTCCCTGTGCCCTGCCACACACTAGTTGAAGAGACAGTTCAATAACCTCATTAAGTCTCCACCATCCTCCCACTCAATTCTTTCGAGAGAAACTTTTCCTCGAGAAAGGACCCGATTCTAGAAACAATCCCTTATTGCTTTCGGATCTGAGACAAGAGGTATACCCAACTGTTTTGGGTGTCCTATGAAGATGCATTTATCCGCTTTGGGTTCGAGCTTATCAGCCTGAAACTTTTTCACATAAGCGTCGCAGCCCCAAACTTTTAAGAAATGACAGCTTAGGTTTCTCTAAACCATAGTTCATACGGTGTCATCTCATCGGAATTACATGGTGCCCTATTTAAAGTGAATGTGGTTGTCTCTAATGCCTAACCCATAAACTATCGTGGTAATTCGATAAGAGACATCATGGTATGCATCATACCCAATAGGGTGCAGTTATGATGTTCGGACACACCATCACCCTATGGTGTTCCAGGCGTTATCGGTTGTGAAACAATTTCCACAATGTCTTAATTCTGTGCCAAACTCGTAATTCAGATATTTATCTCTATGATCATATCATAGATATTTTATCCTTTTGTCACGACGATCTTTCAACTTCACACTGAAATTACTTTAACCTTTCAATAATTCAGACTCGTGATTCATCAAGTAAATGTACTCAACATCTACTCAAATCATTTGTGAAGTAAGAACATAACGATATCCACTACACGCCTCAGCACTCATTGGACTGCACACATCAAAATGTATTACTTCCAACAAGTTGCTTTCTAGTTCCATTTTACTGAAACCGAGGCTTTCAGTCATCTTGCCCATGTGGTATGATTTGCATGTCTCAAGTGATTCAAAATCAAGTGAGTCCAAATGGTCCATTTGCATGGAGTTTCTTTATGCATATACACCAATAGACATGGTTCGCATGTCTCAAACTTTTCAAAAACGAGTGAGCCCAAAGATCCATCAACATGGAGCTTCTTCATGTGTTTTATACCGATATGACTTAAGTGGCAGTGCCACAAGTAGGTGGTACTATCATTACTATCTTATATCTTTTGGCATGAACATGTGTATCACTACGATCGAGATTCAATAAACCATTCATTTTAGGTGCAAGACCATTGAAGGTATTATTCAAATAAACAGAGTAACCATTATTCTCCTTAAATGAATAACCGTATTGCGATAGACATAATCCAATCATGTCTATGCTCAACGCAAACACCAAATAACAATTATTTAGGTTTTAATACCAATCTCAATGGTAGAGGGATCGTACGATATTTGATCAGCCTTGGAAATACTTCCAACACATATCGTCATCTCACCTTTTAGCTAGTCTCCGTTCATTCCGTAGCTTTTATTTCGAGTTACTAACACTTAGCAACCGAACCGGTATCTAATACCATGGTGCTACTAGGAGTACTAGTAAAGTACACATTAACACAATGTATATCCAATATACTTCTATCGACCTTGCCAGCCTTCTCATCTACCAAGTATCTAGGGTAATTCTGCTCTAGTGGCTGTTCCCCTTATTACAGAAGCACTTAGTCTCGGGTTTGGGTTCAACCTTGGGTTTCTTCACTAGAGCAGCAGCTGATTTGCCGTTTCATGAAGTATCCCTTCTTGCCCTTGCCCTTCTTGAAACTAGTGGTTTCACCAACCATCAACAATTGATGCTCCTTCTTGATTTCTACTTTTGTGGTGTCAAACATTGCGAATATCTCAAGGATCATCATATATGTCCTTGATATATTATAGTTCATCATGAAGCTCTAGCAGCTTGGTGGTAATGACTTCGGAGAAACATCACTATCTCATCTGGAAGATCAACTCCCACTCGATTCAAATGATTGTTGTACTCAGACAATCTGAGCACAAGCTCAACAATTGAGCTTTCCTCCCTTAGTTTGCAGGCTAAGAAAATCGTCGGAGGTCTTATACCTCTTGACGTGGGCACGAGCCTGAAATCCCAATTTCAGCCCTCGAAACATCTCATATGTTTCACGACGTCTCAAAACGTCTTTGGTGCCTCAATTCTAAACCATTTAGCATTACGCACTGAACTATCATGTAGTTATCAAAATGTGTATGTCAGATGTTCACAACATCAATAGACGACATTCGAGGTTCAGCACACTGAGCGGTGCATTAAGGACATAAGCCTTCTATGAAGCAATGAGGACAATCCTCAGTTTACGGACCTAGTCCGCATAATTGCTACTGTCATCTTTCAACTAAATTTTTCTCTAGGAACATATCTAAACAGTAGAACTGAAGCGCGAGCTACGACATAATTTGCGAAGACCTTTTGACTATGTTCAGGATAATTAAGTTCATCTTATGAACTCCCACTCAGATAGACATCCCTCTAGTCATCTAAGTGATTACATGATCCGAGTCAACTAGGTCGTGTCCGATCATCACGTGAGACGGACTAGTCAACATCGGTGAACATCTTCATGTTGATCGTATCTTCTATACGACTCATGCTTGACCTTTCGGTCTCTTGTGTTCCGAGGCCATGTCTGTACATGCTAGGCTCGTCAAGTCAACCTAAGTGTTTTGCATGTGTTCCGAGGCCATGTCTGTACATGCTAGGCTCGTCAACACCCATTGTATTCGAACGTAAGAATCTATCACATCCAATCATCACGTGGTGCTTCGAAACGACGAACTTTCGCAACGGTGCACAGTTAGGGGGAACACTTTCTTGAAATTTTAATGAGGGATCATCTTATTTACTACCGTCGTTCTAAGCAAATAAGATGCAAAAACATGATAAACATCACATGCAATCAAATAGTGACATGATATGGCCATCATCACTTTGCTCCTTTTGATCTCCATCTTCGGGGCTCCATGATCATCATCGTCACCGGCATGACACCATGATCTCCATCATCGTGTCTTCATGAAGTTGTCTCGCCAACTATTACTTCTACTACTACAGCTAACGGTTAGCAATGAAGTAATTACGTGATGTTTATGTTGACACGCAGGTCATAAATAAGTTAAGACAACTCCTATGGCTCCTGCCGGTTGTCATACTCATCGACATGCAAGTCGTGATTCCTATTACAAGAACATGATCAATCTCATACATCACATATATCATTCATCACATCCTTTTGGCCATATCACATCACATGGCATACCCTGCAAAAACAAGTTAGACGTCCTCTAATTGTTGTTTGCATGTTTTACGTGGCTGCTATGGGTTTCTAGCAAGAACGTTTCTTACTTACGCAAAGACCACAACGAGATATGCCAATTGCTATTTACCCTTCATAAGGACCCTTTTCATCGAATCCGATCCGACTAAAGTGGGAGAGACAGACACCCGCCAGCCACCTTATGCAACTAGTGCATGTTAGTCGGTGGAACCGGTCTCACGTAAGCGTACGTGTAAGGTTGGTCCGGGCCGCTTCATCCCACAATGCCGCCGAATCAAGATTGGACTAGTAACGGTAAGCATATTGAACAAAATCAACGCCCACAACTACTTTGTGTTCTACTCGTGCATAGAATCTACGCAATAGACCTAGCTCATGATGCCACTGTTGGGGAACGTAGCAGAAATTCAAAATTTTCCTATGTGACACCAAGATCTATCTATGGAGAAACCAGCAACGAGGGGAAGGAGAGTGCATCTACATACCCTTGTAGATCGCTAAGCGGAAGCGTTCAAGAGAACGGGGTTGAAGGAGTCGTACTCGTCGTGATCCAAATCACCAGAGATCCTAGTGCCGAACGAACGGCACCTCCGCGTTCAACACACGTACAGCCCGATGACGTCTCCCATGCCTTGATCCAGCAAGGAGAGAGGGAGAGGTTGAGGAAGACTCCATCCAGCAGCAGCACAACGGCGTGGTGGTGGTGGAGGAGCATGGTACTCCAGCAGGGCTTCGCCAAGCACCGCAAGAGACGAGGAAGGAGAGGGGTAAGGCTGCGCCAAGAAGGAGAGCAACTCATGTGTATTGGGCAGCCCAAACCTCAACTATATATAGGGGAAGGGGAGGGGCTGAGTCCCCACCTAGGGTTCCCTCCCTAGGGGTGGCGGCAGCCCCCTAGATCCCATCTAGGGGCGGCCAAGGGGAGGGGAGAGGGGGAGGCGCACCAGGGTGGGCCTTAGGGCCCATCTGCCCTAGGGTTTGCCCCCCCCTTCCCACTCCCTTGCGCCTTGGGCCTTGGTGGGGGGCGCACCAGCCCACCTGGGGCTGGTCCCCTCCCACACTTGGCCCATGCTGCCCTCCGGGGCTTGTGGCCCCACTTGGTGGACCCCCGGGACCCTCCCGGTGGTCCCGGTACGTTACCGATAAAACCTGAAACTTTTCCGGTGACCAAAACAGGACTTCCTATATATAAATCTTTACCTCCGGACCATTCCGGAACTCCTCGTGACGTCCAGGATCTCATCCGGGACTCCGAACAACATTCGGTAACCACATACAAACTTCCTTTATAACCCTAGCGTCATCGAACCTTAAGTGTGTAGACCCTACGGGTTCGGGAACCATGCAGACATGACCGAGACGTTCTCCGATCAATAACCAACAGCGGGATCTGGATACCCATGTTGGATCCCACATGCTCCACGATGATCTCATCGGTTGAACCACGATGTCAAGGACTTAATCAATCACGTATACAATTCCCTTTGTCTAGCGGTACGATACTTGCCCGAGATTCGATCGTCGGTATCCCGATACCTTGTTCAATCTCGTTACCGGCAAGTCTCTTTACTCGTTCCGTAACACATCATCCCGTGATCAACTCCTTGATCACATTGTGCACATTATGATGATGTCCTACCGAGTGGGCCCAGAGATACCTCTCCGTTTACACGGAGTGACAAATCCCAAGTCTCGATTCGTGCCAACCCAACAGACACTTTCGGAGATACCTGTAGTGTACCTTTATAGCCACCCAGTTACGTTGTGACGTTTGGCACACCCAAAGCACTCCTACGGTATCCGGGAGTTGCACAATCTCATGGTCTAAGGAAATGATACTTGACATTAGAAAAGCTTTAGCATACGAACTGCATGATCTTTGTGCTAGGCTTAGGATTGGGTCTTGTCCATCACATCATTCTAATGATGTGATCCCGTTATCAATGACATCCAATGTCCTTGGTCAGGAAACCGTAACCATCTATTGACCAACGGGCTAGTCAACTAGAGGCTTACTAGGGACATGGTGTTGTCTATGTATCCACACATGTATCTGAGTTTCCTATCAATACAATTCTAACATGGATAATAAACGATTATCATGAACAAGGAAATATAATAATAACCAATTTATTATTGCCTCTAGGACATATTTCCAATAGTTTCCATGTAAATACTTGGGTCTGCAGCTCAGTATCAAGCAACTGACTAGATCCGACTGGCAGCCTATTATTGATGCATCATTGAAGATTCTTTCGGGATGGCAGAGAGGACTAGTGACTCGGCCTGGCAGGTTGATCCTTGTGAACCAGGTAATGCGGGCGAGACCGATCCACCATATGCTCGTGGCTGAAGCACCAAAGTGGGCGCTAAAAAAGGTGGACAGTGGATGCCGAGCCTTCTTCTGGGCTGGCTCTGAAAAAATTCATGGAGGAAAGTGCGCGGTGGCCTGGCAGAGGGTTTGCAGGCCGAAGCAGATGGGAGGACTGGGAGTAATTGACCTCCACCGTCACGGCATCGCGCTCAGGATGAGGTGGGAGTGGCTCAGGAGATATGATGACACTCGACCATGGCAAGGACTCATGGCGCTCGTGGACAAGGATGTAAGCTCGGCCTTTTCTAGCATGGTTCACTGGCGGGTAGGGGACGGCACTAAGGCACTCTTTTGGAGGACATATGGATTAGCGGATCGACGGTGAAGGAGCTGGCACCGTTATTGGTTGCCAAGGTCAAAACACAGGTGATCAACAAGCGACTGGTAAAGGACGGCCTGTACCTTCATAACTGGATGAACGACGTGAGCTGAGGGCTGGATAGGGAAGGACTTGCTCAACTTATCAGGCTCTGCGAGGCTACCATGAATTTTGAGCTGCACGTAGGAGAGGAGGACAGAATGATCTGGAGATGGAACCCTGCAGGCACCTACTCCGCGACTTCTGCATATGCGTTAATGTGTGAAGGGGGAATCAGATTCCAGCTTGCGGAAGCAATTTGGAAGAGTGGGGCTCCTCTCTCCTGCAAGCTTTTCATGTGGCTGGCTGTCCAATATAGGGTCTGGACGTCGGACAGGCGAGTGCGCCATGACCTTCAAGACACGATCTCTCCATGCTGTCTATGTGATCAGGAGCAAGACACGGTGGACCACATACTCACACAATGTGTCTATACCAGACAGGTCTGGTTCCAGTGCTTCACCAAGGTAGGCATAATGTTGGAGCTGCTGCCAAATGACCAGGACAGGGTGGAAGATTGGTGGGGAGCTTCGAGGAAGAAGATACCCAAGACTCAACGGAAGGATTTTGACTCTTTTGTTATGTTGATTTGTTGGAGTGTATGGAAGCAGAGGAATGGTAGGGTTTTGGTAGGAACGATGCGTGTAATGAACTACAACTAGTCGGGAACATTCTCAGGGAGCGTCAGCTTTGGGCGCTAGCTAGAGGGAGTGGAGTTTTTCACTTTTGTGAGTAGTCGCCTAGGTGGTGTCTGCGGAGCTGGTAGGCACGCTCTGGTGATGCCTGCGGCCTTGTAATATCTTGTAAAAAAAAATTCTCCCCTTCTATAAAGCTAAGGCACGCCTTTCGCGTGCTCTCGAAAAAAATGTTAGGCACTCATTGTTAAATTTAACCCTGTCACCCAAACACCTCTTTGGCTACAATTAATTCAGGGTTAGTCATGAGTTAGTCTAACCTCTAGCTAAGTTAGAGTATCAAACAGGAGCAGTATAGGACATGCAAGTTGCTCAAAGCATACAGGCAAATTCGTACGTGAAAGGATTTTTTCTTTTTGAAAACGGAACGTGAAAGGAATTTTTTTAGAATGCTCTTGGCATGTCGCTAACATGTGATAGTTAACCGGCCTCAATAGACGGCAGAAACGCCAGCCCGCCGCACTTTGATAGAGACGAGGTGGGAGAAGCGATACAGGCTGCTGGATTACTAGAGATAGGTGTCGCACGGAAGCCAAGAAATATGGTGATAGCGTGGGTTAGCCATGTACTAGTATGATGTAACTACACTTGGCTGCCGTGTTTCGTACTCTTCCAGTCCACTGTGGAGATGATTGGTTAATTTTATATCGCTGAATAATATTAAATATTATGAGTGCAGATGCTCCACCATGAGGTTCCTTGCTCCTTCTCGGTCGTCCAGAATCTATGTTCTTCCACTCTATTTTTTTACGTGAGATTTGTTCATCCTTTTGCCAACACGCGAGACATCTAGCATCAAGGTGCACGTGTTATGCAAGGATCGTTCCATCTATATGAAGAACACGTGGGACTGGAACTACGAGACGAACATGTACCCAGGAGTGGACGTACGAACCTGAGTAATGTAGCGCAGTAAGTGAAGTAGAAAGGCACAAATCGTATGAACATGCATGGCATATAGGGTGTGTTTGGTTGCGTTCTCGTCTCAGCATAGTTGTTCCCTCTTCAGGCATGCTCAACTCAACACCCCTCTTCATGCATGCTCTCTTCATGCATGCTTCTAGTGTATTTGTGCTAAACTAGTGTGGACTCATGCACCCTCCATACACTCTACCAAACACCCAAAAGTAGGTTGAGAAGGGAACTCCTGGGCGGCATTTGTCTCTTACTACGTACTACCACTAAATGTTGTACGTGCAATGCACGGTGATGTTATGGAGTACGTGCCTAAGTACTCTACTACTACTATATTAGTTGGAGGCACATATTAACTTTTATATTTGTTTACGTGTATGCCTCGAGACCTTCCAACTAGACGTGTCTTTGTCTCCATTTTTTTTTGCGGAAAACGTGTCTTTGTCTCCAGGTCGCACTTTGTATTGTTCATACCACTAAGTACTACTACGTGTGGTCTCCGACCTAGAAGTGGAAGAAGTGGAGACGCTCTACCATGCTGTTTTTTACGCTGGGCACTACCACGCTGTTCATGTCCCACTCCTTTCGCTGACGTGTGGGACATCCAGCACATGCCGTGTTTGGCACCCTTCGTCGTAAGAGTTGAAACGCTAGCATTCATTAGAAATAAAAAATAATTATAAATCGGCAGTGATACTATTTTTTTGCAAACCAGTCAATAGTGATACTATACCTCGATATCGGAAAGAATACTACTCCGTTCGCCAACATGTGGGACGTCGACCATCCTGGTCCACTTGCCATGCACACAGAACTCCAAGGGAGTCACCCAGGTCGTCGCGCTGTAGTAACAATGACTAATGAGCCGTCAAATCACAGGCCCACTTCCCACTTTGAAGTTGCTTGGACGAAGGAACCATCATGACTTCGTTGAATTCCGCTTCTTGAAGAAAACTACTGTACCAGCAGTACTGCTAGCTACAGTAGTTACTACAACAGAGGCCTCCTTTCGTTCATAGGATAGGAATATGAAAATCATAGGAAGTGAGATGACATGCATCTCAATTCCTATAGAGAAAGAGATGCCATTTGATGCTTAGGATAGGAATTTCTCCATTTAGTCTAGGCTAATGTACTGGTAATTTGCTCTAAAAACTACAGTAGTAACTAGTAGTACTGGTACATGCTCGTACTCAGACACACACACACACACACACACACACTAACTACTAGTACTACTACTTCTCACATGCCGGCCAGACGCCGTCGTTCTCCTTCCCGGCTTTGTCGGCGACACCCCACCGTGCTTGGATCTCCGCCGACCTCTCCCCAGCAGCACGTGCATCCTTTTCTTTCTTGCGGCAGCGGGCCTCTCTTTTCTTGAGTGCTCTCTGAATTTTCTGCTCCCTCTGTGCGGCTTTGGCCGCCTCTTGCTCTACCGCCCATTCGGCCTTGGCATCTTCAAATTCCTCCCACATAGTTGTGAGGTCGCGAGCGGTGATGAACTCGGCATGGCGGGATGCCATCGCTTCCCTACCATTTTGTGTGCGGTCGTGGGCGGCGAGGAACTCAGCGCGGCGGGATGCCATCGCTGCCTTACCTGTTAGTGTGCGGCGTGGTGGCATGAACGACGCTTGGTGAGAGCTCTGGGGTGGAGTGGCCGGACAACCATATAGTGCATTGGTTTGTCAAGAGCTCAAGGACAGAAGACGAAGCAAATTTGGATTCCCCTTCAATCTTGGTCATTTATTACCGAGTAAAATGCATTGGCGGTCATCGAACTTGTCTTGGTAGCTCACTTTGATCATTGTATACAAGATATGGTGATTATACGGTCACTGGCTCAGCGTATAGCTCCGTATTTTTCTAGTTGACCAGTCAAATAGTCCGCATGCGCCTCATCAGCTCATGTTCTTTATCTATCTACACGGGCCTACCTGTCAATGGAGAAAGAAATACTGTAAAAACCAAAATTATGCTAGAGTCCGGAGCGCTTCCGGAGCTCGCTCTTACCGCCCTGGCCCCTCAAGACGCCAGCTGCCCACCGCATGCATGCATAGCAAGTAGTACTCCTTATGTGGAGGAGATAGAGGCATTGACAAAGACAAGGAGTGGGCTCTGCAAGAGCCCGTCTCTACACGTGCTCCTAGGTATAAAAATAATAATTCTAAAAAAGGCATAAAAAATTGTGTCTTCAAAAAAGAAAGGTAAAAAACATTTGAGAGGAAATAGATAGAGAGAAAGTGAGAAAAAGCTATAACCTGGGCATTACATGAGGAAGGAGGGAGTGGTGCACATGCCAAGTTCACTGGGCTGCCGTGTTTCACACTCCTCCGTCGTAACAGTGGAGACAATAGCTTTCATCAAAAATAAACAATGAATACTCGTTGCTCGTCCTCTATATCGGAAAGAATACTTTCATTCGCCGACATGTGGGACGTCGACCATCCTGGTCCACCTGCCATGCACAAAATTATCCTGGTCTACCCCGGTCGTATCGCAGGCCCAACCTTTCCCACTGTAAGTTATTCGGACGAAGGAACCATCATGACTTCATTGAATTCCGCTTCTTCAAGAAAACTTACTGTACCCGCAATACTGCTACCACACGCGAAGACTGGACGGGATTGTACCACATCATATCACTGAAACCCACTAGGCCAAACTAGCCCGCCCAGGTCATCTATTTTGGAATGGAGGGAGTACGTCTCCGCACTGCTATGATTTTGTGTTGCACGTCATATCACTGAAACCCACTAGGTCAAACTAGCCCACCTAGGTCATCGATCGCTAAGCCTACAATTTTAGGAGCCAGGCTATTGGTCGATCGACGAGGGGTAAGTATAAGCCTACCACGAGCTCATCAGCCCCAACGTTTCTCTTTGGTGAGTGTTTTGCAAGTACTATAGCTCGCACAGTAGCTAGCCTACTAACACCAATAATCATCAAACAAGCCCTGCTGATATGATAAACAGTTCAAACTTACATCTAATCATGCCATATATTACATCAAAAGCTGGTGAGGATACATCTGTTTCCATAACTCGGAGAGGGTTCGCATGATTCACTATCAAACAAAAGTAGCAAGATCCGCCCACACAAGAAAGTGCACTAGCCCTAAGATGGTTTGATAACACGCATCGTTCTGGTAATTAAACACAGGGCAATGCAAACTACCATGAAGGATTAGCGCGACCAACTATTTCTTGTCATCGATCTCTCGGGCAATGACCACAGCAAGGACAGCGGCATGGGAATCGATTTCTGGGGCGATGTCCGCAGGACTGACCGCGACATCGGAATCGATCTCTGGGGCGATGTCCACAGGATGGACAACGGCATCGGAATCGATCTCCGGGGCGATGCCAACAGGATGGGCCACGACATCGGAATCATCAAGGACGTCCACTAGCACCTGCACAACCCTAACATATTAGCAAGCACATTGCAAATAATCAAAAACCACAACTATGGTAATAAGCCATTATTTTTTACCTTGTGCAGCTCACCGGGGGATCTCATCCCTCCGGGGGCCATCTCCTCGTCCTCGATGGGGGCCATCACCTTGCCAGGGGAATGCTGCTTCTCAACGGCGACTATCTCCTCAAACTCGGTCTTGAGCCTCACATAGGTGGCAATCAGAGTTCCTGGGGTAGGCACGGTGGGGCCATTGTTGTTCTTCCAACTTTCTTTGAGGAGTTTGTCCGCCAACGTCCTCAACTCTTGGGCCAGTGCTTGTTTCTTGGAGTTCTTCGTCTCCATGGGTTGGCCCGCCAACATGGTCAACTCGTTGGTCGGTGCTCGCTTCCTGGAGATCGCTGTGTCCAGTGGGTTGTCCGCCGACAACTCTTTGCCTTGTGCTCCAGGATCCATCAATGAGCTGACAAACAAAAAGTAATCGAAAGGAAACCACAATCACAATGAAAACAGGAAAAGAATAGGATGTGAGAATCGGTCGGTGCTTAGCAAAAAGAAGATTCTTAGAATGAAAATATAGCAGCATAACTAATTCTCCCACCTTTCCTTCGTTGGTACAGAAGAAAAATGGCAGAAGTGAATAGCCTGGAGTGAGGTTTTCTTCAAGAAAGGGAAGAAAGGGCTTGAACGAGCGTTCTAGTGAAATGATGGTTGCTTTGTCCAGTCCAACTTGGAGGCCACCTTACCACTGCTGGTAAAGGTGTGTGTTTTGTGATATGACGGGTAGCACCTCGCTGTGATTTGGTGGATGGCACGCGGGCCCGGATGCTTTGAAATGTCCCGCATGTAGATAGAGCGGCTAGTCATATACTCCCTCCTTTCCGGTTTATAGGGCTCAATTCAAAAATTTCACCAACCAAGGTAGATGGTGAGTGGTGGAATCCTTTTTGTAATTTGCAAAAGCACCCAATTAATGCTCTTGTTTTCTTCAAAAATGTATGTTTACCAATGTATTAATTGCAATGCATGCATGCATAAAGTACATGCATTGGTCAATTTTCTCTTAATACCTACATGCAATCATTTAATGCACCTTGGAATCTGAACTTGTGATGGGGAACAACCAAATTGAGCCTTATAAAATGAAAAAACTAAGATTTTGAGATAAGCCCTATAAATCGGAAAGGAGGGAGTAGGAGTGCTCAATATTGTGCACCGCGACCAAGGCGGAGAGGAAAACGAGAGAACTACATAATTAATGCATGAGTTTAATTAGGGTAGTTTTGTAAAGTACGAGATACATTTATCCAATCGCAAAATGCCTTGGTTCATGAGATTTGAGATTTGAGCCCTATAAACCGGAAGGGAGGGAGTACTGCACACGGTGTAGTCTAGTCACTTGTTGAAATCTCTAGAAAGGCAAATACTCCTTTCCGGTTTACAGGGCTATACTACTCCCTCCGTCTAGGTGTGTAAGTCATCTTATGAAAACCAAATACGTAGTCCCAAAACACTTAGGCGCGATGCATTAAATTCTACCTTGTTTCTTGTTTCTTAACATATCAACCAATAAGAGATGAGAGGTGTGCATGCTTTTAATGACTTGCAATGGCTAGTTCATTCCATGCAATGCTATTAATTAGCAAATAAACATTGGTGACCCCAGGAGGAAACGGTGCTAAGCGCGTGGACCTATGTAGAATGAGTATCAACCAATGGATAATGGAGTTTAATTGTTAAACAATAGCAATTTTGTCTCATGCAAGAGCCTGGCTAGTACTCCAAGGAACCGCACCATGTGAGCATTTGTAACTGCCACGTTCGGGTTGCGCTTGGCTCTTCGCCTCTTCGAGAAGACGAACAATGATGTTACTCCTACTTCTACAGTATCGAGTCCACTGCTGCATGTCCGTCCACCTCGTGCGGGAGGGATAGCGTGTAGCGAAAGCTTCTACTTACTGCTCCTGCCTTTGCGTCTATGACAGGTGGGCCCAATAGGTGGTTGGCCCTCCTGTCATGCAGCCAAAGGCAGGTGCAATTAAGGCACCGGAGCTCAGTCCGCGAGGGAGAGGGCGTTGTAGTAATCAAATTTCTCGGTCTTGTACGAGTTGATGAAGATAGGGGTTGCTTGCTTGCTAGGGTTGCTCACTACGTATATATAGGCCGGAGCCTCTGCGCTTGCTTGCTAGGGTTGCTCTATTCAGACACTCTCATCCTTTCCAGATCTAAACAAGATAGGGGTAGTAACACTGTCTTTCTCCCTTCAAAAAACATTGGCTTTCTATCCTCACCGCTGGTTTGAGATCCAGACGTATCCCCCTCCGCCGGTGAAGGGGAGGAGGGGCAGCGTTTAGGCCGTCGTCGACAGCGAAGGAGGAGACCCACTGCCGGCCACACCGTTATCTCTAGCCGAGCGCCGGCACGGGAGGTCCTCCGATCCCTTCGTCGTTGCTTGTGGGCGGATCCGGCCTCCCGCCGCCCACCTATCCACATCCCGATGACCTTCAGGTATATCTTCGTTCGAAACCGCCTTAGCTCTACTTCTCCAGCTCGCTACATCGCTGCATGTGCATCATTTTCTACCTCTCAGCCCCTCTCGATCGGATGGTCCAACGTCACATTTTTTTCTTCTATTGTTAGAGGTAAAGCTACTTCATGGAGTCGAATCTTGTACTACTTGGTTCAAACAAGAAATAAAGTGGGGGTGGGGGAATTTAGTATGTAGATCAGACTTGGTACAAACAGGAAGGAAAGGGGGTGAAAGTAGTACAGACTGGTCATCCAACCGGTCTCTTGGTCGAAAAGGGAAATACAAGGGTAATGTTGTACACAGTGGTATGACCAGGACTAGATTTGCTATCCACACATAGGAGTAGGTGGCTAGAGTGAACAAAAATGGGACCAACCCAGATATGTTTCTTGGATGTTTGTTTTTCGGGGCAACAAACTATGAATCATCACTTCATGTCCCTATTTACGTACATGGTGTTGGACTGCTGGTGCACCCACTGTTCCATGCCCTTATACCAAATATTTAGGCTCCGTTCGGAATAAAGGGGTAGAAAACATAGGTCTTGATGAAAATAGAGGAATAGGAAAGGAATGTAGGTATAAAACTATGGAACAACGAACCGGAGGAAACTCTCAAGAGAATGTGTTCGGATGGACTACGAAATGTACAGATTTGTTTTTTTAGAGTAGCATGCTTGGTAGTATGAGATATTATTTGTTTATTCAGCTGCACAGGGACTACTCTTGTCCTCACCTCACGTACCACACATAGGTTGATTTTTTTATTCCGGCAACACATCACAACAGCCTGTCTAACGCATGGCAGCGAGCGCCTGCCTCGGGCTTCCGCCCAAAAAATAAGCTGCATGTGGATGCTTCTAATCCTATGGAATCAGTACTACCAGACCAGCTTTCCTATAAAACACTATTCACCTTTCCCGTGTTCCGAACGGTTGGAAGGGAAAGAATACCGTAGGAATATGTTCCTACGAAAATCCTGCACCAAACCCGTGAACCGAATGCAGCCTTAGTTGTTCTTAATCTAATGTCCCTGGTAAAAATGAAGCCATGCCACTGTTATAAGCCATGACAAGTTTAGCCAAATGTTTTTGCCTGTAATTGTTTGAGACTCTGGCTGTTTCCTCTGTGCCTTTTTGTGCAAACAGGTATATCCAATTCACCTGGTTGCTGTTGTGACCTTTTGGTGCACTGCACAAAACTCTTCTTAAAAGAAGTGACTTTTGTGCTGTTTAACTGGAATGTCAGAATGGAACATTTGGTTCATTTTGGTGGAACTGCACAAAGGGAGATCTGTGTTCCAATCCTCATCATCCATATTAGCGCCATAACGTTCCTTTAGGTAAGAATGATATTTAATGCATGTGTTCATCTCTATTTTCCGACTGCCATGAGAAAATAATGCTGTTTTTTACTAGTACACTTGTACTCCCTCACTGACAAAACCAATTCTGAATTAGAAGGTCAATCATGTACTTGGTTTTACCAACTAGTGAGGAGAAAGAGAAACATAGCATGAAGAGGAAGAAGAAGAAGAATAAACAGTGCCACGTCGATCTTGCTGAAGCCAAAGGCCTCAAGTCGAGGCCATTCAAGGGCTCCGGCAACGACTACCTTACATGTGAGACGATCCTCCAGGGAGCCCTTCCACTTCTGTTGTCTTACTTAATTAATTAGGAGTACTTAAGTACCACTAATTTGTTACTGCCTAATTTTCTTGTTGGAGTTAAACAAATCTTTAGTAGGACCCTATGTTGAATCATGTACGTGTGTATGTTTGTCTATGGAGGTGAATCATGTGGTGGAGCAGGGAGGGAATATTATTAGTGTCATGACATAATAGTGCTATTGTTTTGCATGTCAATTTATTGCCATTGGTTCAATGAGGCAATGTTTTGCGTATTGTCCATCATGAATTTGATGCTACTGGTTGAGTAATATGCTAATGTCTTCCTATCCTTTCTCACTAAGCTAATGAAGGTTTCACCTTGTTCCTACTTGTGCAAACAGGGATCATGTTGTGCCAATCATACATTAAATGGAACTACACAAGACAATACAATGAACTGTATGCCAGCCAGTGCTTTAACTCTGCTGGAAGTTCTTGATAATCTTTCGATATAATCTCAGTACTAGTAAACAAGAGTGATTTCAACCATACATTTTAAGTGCACAAAAATATATACTATTGTGTGATTCAAGTGAGTGCTTTATCATCTCTTATGGGACTACATGAATAAGCTTTTTTTCTCAGGTTGGTACGGGCCTAAGGCCTTCATCCATATTAGTTTGCTGTCATCTCTATTTGTATCATGCTACTGTCATGAGAAACTCCTTTATCTTTGCACGTTAAAGTTTTACAACCTATGATAAATGGTGATGCTTTGAGTGTTGAGTTGAGCTAATTGGCACTGATTAAATAAACTAATACCTCTCTTTAAGCAAGACTACTATGTTACTAACTTTACCCATTAAGATAATGAGGGTGCTTCTATTTGTTAGTGTATGTTTCATAAACTAGTCCCACTATTACAGTAATCTCACTCTCTCAATATATGTGCCAACAGGGACGCTCGGTTTTGGTGGAACTGCACAAAAACTTTGGGTGCTTCATTGCCTCGACAGCTTCCGTCCTTTCCTGTCAGTCGCTAAACTCCGCATGCTTTCTTCCTTTGCTGTCAGTCGCTTGGCTTATCTCGGCTTCCAGTCAAAGAAAATAGTAATTGATATGCTACCTCACACAGGTTGGTACTAGTCTTTATCCTGATTATTGTGCCTTTCATATGTATTGGTAATTTGGTATTGTGCTACTGTTTGCCGATTTCATAAAGGAGTAATTTGGAGCCTGAACTCGCAGGCAAATCATTACATCGGGTGATTTTAGTAGAACTGCACAAAATGATCAGATGTTGACAAGAAGTGCCTATATTCATTCGAGTATCAACCGACATCAACCAATTGTCAAACTCCAAGTGTTAGGAGAGTGAACGCCAAAAATATTGCTTGGTGCATAGCCCAGAAAAACGCAGTCCGGTCTTTGGTCCCAACTTGTGCCTTTTGGTTATCGGCACATATGGTAGCGAACTATATGGCATGGAGTCTAAAGATTCCAGACAAGTTGGTTGACGCTTATATTCATCTGGCACTTAATCAGTCTACACGCCAAGGATGCTCCATTTCAGTTGAACTGCACAAAAAATTTGGGTGGTTCATTTTCTCAACCGCCTCCTTTCTCGTCTGCAATGTAGAATTTTGGCGAGATACAAGACCAAGATGTGCCAGTAAACTGGTTGGATGAAAGTAGTGGCCAAGTTGCTCAAACCTCCCTCGGCACGAGGCCACTATTTGAGAATAAACCTACAAGCAAAGTTCAGATTGTCTGTGCCGCCTCTTATGTACTCGAAAGTTTACTCGTACAAGAACTAATTTAGCAAGAAGTACCTCCGATTGAACACCATTTACCAGTCCGTACCCTAGGTAATTAAAGTTTGTCCATGGATCATATTGGTTGTGATCTCAATCATTTGGATGCATAAACATACTGAACATGTGTATATCTGAATCTTTTTGTAAATTATGTATGAATATTATCGTGTGATCTATCAATCATTTGGATGCATAGATATGCTGAGCTTGTGTATATATGAATCTTTTGAGTTGTTGATTGTGAATGTTGGCTATGGATATGAACGTGTCTTGTGAACTTGTGTTTGATATGAATGTTTACCTTTTCTGTTGTATTTGTGCGTGAACTTGTTAGTATGCCTACTGTGGGGTATAAAACGCAGGTCTCTTATAAAAGTAATGTTGTGTCCAATTTATGTTTTCCCTTCTAACCACATTACATATATTTATATTATTACTATTATCGTATATTTTATAGAGACTTATATATACATTATAAAAACATCCCAACTTATAAAAGTAAATGTTTAATGGAAGTTGGCAAGGAAAATCCTGGTTGTTTTTGACTCACAGGCAAGGAAAATCCTGGTTGTTTTTGACTCACGGGCAAGGAAAATCCTGATTGTTTTTGACTCACACACAAGGAAAATCCTGGTGATTGCGAAGATTTTAAGGACCAATTTAATAATAACGCGCTCATTTTTATTTTGAATAATAACTCGCTAATTTCTTAATTATATATATATATAATGTGCATCTCCGGTTTATTCTTTGATATTAATTGCTCCTTCTAACATAACATTATACGTATATATAAAGAGCCCACCTAATACGTGTATTTCAAGGAAGTGCAAATGGGCTGGGATTTCTTAGAAAATATAAATGGGCCTGATTGACGCGAAATTATTTGTTCACCCAGCCCAGCAAATGGACTGTACATTCTAGAAAACATGGGTTAAATATATGCCACATTTTTGCAGGCTGACATGTGGGCCAATAGGTCGAAGCCTACGCAGGGCGTTGTCAACTTGGTCAACAAATGATTGTGTCATCCACAGCCATTGGATTTATATCCAACGGCCGGCATGCACCTTCAATCTCTCGTCTTCTTCCTTCAGCGTCGCCGGGACCGCCTGGTCCGGCCTTCGGCGGCTAGCGGCTCTGCTTAGCACGCATCGCTGTGAAGCGCTACCCCACCACCGGCCAGGCTATCCCTCCACCCCTCGACACCTCATGTTATTCTCCACAGACTACAACCCCATGCTGCAACAGAACCAGTTATAACCCTTCTCATCCTCTCAATCTGCGACTCCACTGCCGCGTTTTCCCATCTCTGAGTCGTTCTCATCCGGGGCCTCGCCGTCGTCCACCACCTTGCTGCGTTCGGTGCGGCCTGGTCAACAAACGAGAGTCATCGGAAGAGGACTTTACGTGGAGAGCCTGACGGCTAGGACCCACGAGGTCTATGGTCGCACGCAAGGAAAGTTCCTCCTTATTAAGCTGAAAAAATGTTTCCTCCACCTGACAGCTGGGACCCACCGGCTGTATCTTCGCATGGAAGGAAGTGCCTCCTTGTTTTGCGAAAAATATTATTCATCCCGTTGACAGCTGGGACCCGTTAGATTTGGTGACTGACTTGTGGGCCTACTAATCGGACGTGTACAATCAGTAGTATATTTCGTCTGTTTGCTGCTGCTATTGTTTTCAATGTACAATCAGTAGTATATTTCGTCTGTTGGTTTAATAAATATGTTGTTAGAACGACAAACACAATATTTTGGAAGTCGTTGCACGGTTCGATCCTTTAGTGCCCCGTACCATACGTAG
Source organism: Triticum aestivum (assembly GCF_018294505.1). Classification (NCBI taxonomy): domain Eukaryota; kingdom Viridiplantae; phylum Streptophyta; class Magnoliopsida; order Poales; family Poaceae; genus Triticum; species Triticum aestivum. The sequence continues at coordinate 558,252,264 of NC_057809.1, read as the reverse complement.
CGCATACTATTTATCATACGGAACACATTTTTTTTTGAAACTCGAAACACATTTTCCACTTGTTGATAACATGCAACCCACTGATGAAGGCCCAATAGAGAAGCCTGTTGACACACGAACACGTCACGTGTACCCTCGACGCCGGGGGTGATGCACCGCAGCTCACGTCGAAGGAGACCCGACCAACAGCGCGATACGCAAGACAGTCGGCGGGTGCTTTTGCAGACCCGAAACCCCGCGCACCCGGGAGGGACCCCGTCAGGGATTGCGGCGGCTATGGGCTGCCCTAGGTCGATTCGCTCGCCCCTAGAGCCTCGAGATTCGCAGCTCTCAAACACGAAGAACAGCGAAGAACGAGAGAGAAAAACGGTGGAGAGATAAAAAGTAGACAGGAAAAAGTAGTATATTGATTTGTTCGATTGTGTGTTGTTCAATCGGCCGTCACCCCCAACATATATAAGAGGCGGCTGGACTTCCCGTACAAGTAAAGGATTCATCTAGGCTTTCCTTACAAGAAAAATTACATCAATTCGCGTCCTAGAGTCCTAGTTCTATTCCAACTCGGATTCAGTCTGAATCTGGCCCAACTTCTGTCTTCCTCCTTGTGCAGGCCGCCGAGCCTCCATATGACCTCCGATCAAGATGGCCCAAACATCAAACTTGTGCGCCTCGACGATACGAACAACTCTCATGTTGACCACTTTTTCAAATAAAGCCATCCTGAATACTTTTCGAGGTCGTTTTTACCTTCCAGTCGGACTCGGTCTTGCGGTAGACTGAATTATCCGAGTGTTGTAGTGAATTTGCAGGTCATATACTATCTCTGATGACGATGACTCCAAAACCAAAGTTTACCGTCTTGATGATACGCACAACTTCTGTATTGAACACTTCTTCATCCGAGATTATCTTGATAAACTTTTGGGCACATGTTCAGTTTCACTCGGATTTGAGCTCATCCACTCGGATATTAGAGTCTTTTACTCGACTGGACCTTTTCACTCGGATGACTATATTTTCACTCGGAAGACAATCTTTCACTCGGATGATGACCACATTTTCAGTCGGAAGACAATCTTTTACTTGATCGACCAATTTTCACTCGACCTTTTACTCAATCGACCTTTTACTCGATCGGTAGGTTTTCACTCGACTTTTTACTCGATCGGTAGGTTTTCACTCGACCTTTTACTCATCGGTAGGCTTTCGACCTTTTACTCGATCGGTAGGTTTTCACTCGACCTTTTACTCGATCGGTAGGTTTTCACTCGACCTTCTACTCGATCGGTAGGTTTTCACTCGACCTTTTACTCGATCGGTAGGTTTTCACTTGACCTTTTACTCGATCGGTAGGTTTTCACTCGACCGGTGAGTTTTCACTCGGATGGTAAGTTTTTCACTCGACCAAAAACATAGCCTGATCTTGATTTGTCTCTCCAAGTCTCATACGACCTCGGATTGAGACGAATTATATATGAAAATCGATCGGCTCGACGAGACGAAACTTTTCCGTGTTGAAGGTTTTTCAATTCAAGGCCGTCTTGAAGGCCGAATTGCTCACGCATTGCGTCAGACACTTATCAACATGTGTCTGGTGTCAAGCGTAATATTTTGGTCTCTGACCTGTCCAGACCGTATTGACTATAACTTTTGCATATGAACCCGGATTGAGATGATTTATATATGAAAATCGACTGTCTCGACGAGACGAAGACAATTCCTTTAGAGCACTCCTTCATCTGAGGTCATATTGAGGACGTAATCGGCCGAAAAGCACTCAGAATATTAAATTTTGTCACTCGGAGTACAGCTTCGGCCACTGAGATGAGGTCGAATGTCGATAGCCTAAACATCAAAGTTATTCCACTCGGCGATATGAAATTTTCTCATGTTGAAAACCCTTTCACTTTGTATCTTGCCAAAATCAGGTGTCAACACATGCCCCCCTGTTTTTCGGCAAAGCTTGCATGCCGAAAAATAATATGCATAGTGTTCGTTCTAAGGACGATGTTAACACTCCATCGGCCATTTATTTTTCTCAGGGTGATAATTATGTATCGGCCATGTTTGTGCTAAGGGCAATAATTGTATATCGGCCATTGCCTACTTAGGCTTCCTGCCACACACTCGGGTGGTACTTCTTCAAATATTTGCCATTGAGAGCTCGAGGTAACAATGCCCCTTGTATTGATTCCACCAAATATGAATTTCCGGGAACGATTCTTGTAATCCTAAAAGGACCTTCCCAACTTGGAGACCACTTCCCGAATTTTCTATCTCTTGAACCAATCGGCAGAATCACTTTCCAGACAAGATCACCAACTTGAAAATTCTTCAACTTAACTTTCTTATTGTAAGCCCTTGCTACCCTCAACTTATCTCTCTCTATGGCATTCAAAGCAGCCAAACGTTTATCAGCAACCTCGTCAATGTTGTCCATCATCAAGTTATAGAAGTCTATTGCCGATAAATCATTTTGTTTGGCTATTCTCAAAGCATTCAAATTTACTTCCACCGGTAAAACAGCCTCCTGACCATATACTAGCTCATATGGAGTCACTTTCGTAGCACCATGCCTTGAGATTCTATGTGCCCATAATGCCTCAGACAACAAGTCATGCCATCTCCTTGGATTATCCTCAATCTTCTTCTTGATGAGCTTGATTAAAATTTTATTGCTAGACTCAGCTTGTCCATTAGCTTGGGCATAATATGGAGAGGAATTGAGCAACTTTATATTATAAGATTCGGCAAACTCTCTGACTTGGTGTGACATAAAAGACGAACCTTGATCTGTAGTTAACGTTTGAGGAATACCGAATCTATGAATAATATGCTCGGTTATGAATTGAATCACCTCCGTATGTGTCATGTTCTTGAGAGGTACTGCTTCAGACCATTTAGTGAAATAATCAGTTGCCACCAACACGAATCGATGCCCCTTTGAGGAAGATGGATGAATTTGCCCAATAAAGTCTAAACCCCATCCTCTGAAAGGCCACGGCTTGATAATAGGATGCAACATAGCAGCAGGAGCCAATTGAATATCACCAAATTTTTGACAAGCTTCACACCCTTTATAATATCTGAAGCAATCATTAATCATGGTCGGCCAATAAAACCCAGCACGTCGTAATAACCATTTCATCTTAGGAGCCGACTGGTGAGTACCACAAATGCCCTCATGTACCTCTCCCATAGCAACTCTTGCTTGATCCTCATCCAAGCATTTTAAAAGAACATCATCAACTGTTCGGCGATAAAGGTCATCGTCCCTCATAGTATATTTAAAAGCCATACGCCGAACAGCCCTGTCCACCCTTTCACTCGGATTGCGCAAGTAAGCAACAATGGGCTTCCTCCAGTCGGATTTGTCATCTGCACTAGATTTTTTGTTAATGACCGAATCAATGGGTTCTTGTTCGGCCTCTTCTATACTGGTAAGACAAGACATCGGACTTTGAGAAATATGAAACATGCCATGATCAACATGATATCCAGATGCTTGCTATGCCAACTCATTTGCTTTCCAATTGTCATGTCTAGATATATGTGCAATGCTAAAACAATCCAAAGTAGAAATTATATCTAGACATCTATCAAGATAAACATTAAGTGATTCGTCAAAACACTGAAAGACTCTGGATATTTGCTGCACCACTAGTAACGAATCACCGTAAGCCTCAATATGTGTAACACCTATAGCAAGTAACATCTCTAGACCGAATAACAATGCTTCATATTCGGCTTGATTGTTTGTGCAAAAATATTCTAAGCGGCATGAGGCTTCAAAAACAGCACCATGAGGAGATATATAAACAATACCAACACCTTGGCCATTGCTACAAACTGAACCATCAAAGTACAATCTCCATGGTACTAATGAAACAAGGTTCATATCAACATCATGCTTGTCATTAATCCGATGTTCAACAATAAAATTAGCAACAATTTGGCCTTTCATGGATTTTAGAGATTCATAAGCCAAATCATACTCAATCAAAGCATAAGCCCACTTGCCAATTCTACCACTAAGAATTGGCCTATGCAACATGTACTTAATGACATCGGTTTGACAAGCTACCACACAAGCACTCGGCACTAGGTAATGCCTCAATTTTGTGCAAGCGTAATATAAGCATAGACATAGTTTTTCAATAAATGTATACCTTGTCTCGGCGTCCAATAAACGTCTGCTCAAATATGTAATGGCATGCTCTTTTCCTTCGGTATCTTGAGTCAAAACAGCACCAATAACACCTTCCTTTGCTGCGATATAAAGTTTAAAAGGCTCTCTATGCTTGGGTGCTTTCATCACCGGAGGAGTGCACAAATAATTCTTGATCATATCAAAGGCTTCTTGCTGTTTTGCCCCCCAAGTGAAATCAACATCATTCTTTAACCGAAGGATAGGAGTAAATGCATCAACTTTCCCTGACAGATTAGCTATGAACCTTCTCAAATAATTGACCTTGCCAAGGAACTTTTGCATATCTCTCTTGCATGTTGGAGCCTCCACTTTCTGTATGGCCTCTATCTTTTTGGGATCGATTTCGATGCCATCTTCATGAATAATGAAACCCAAAAATTTGCCAGCTGACACGCCGAATGCACACTTCAAAGGATTCATCTTCAGTCCATACTTTTTCATTCTTTCAAAAGCTAAACGCAAATCGGCCAAGTGAGATTCAAAAGCATCCGATTTGACAACAATATCATCAATATAAACTTCAAGTATGACACCGAGTAAATCATGAAAAATCAAATTCATAGCCCTTTGATATGTGGCCCCAGCATTTTTCAATCCGAATGTCATCACTGTCCACTCGAATAAACCAAGGAAACCAGGACATCGGAAAGCTGTTTTGTACATGTCCTCTTCGGCCATAAAAATTTGATTGTATCCGGCATTACCATCTAGAAAGCTAATAACCTTATGTCCAGAAGCATCATTAATAAGCATATCGGCTATTGGCATGGGATACTCATCTTTGGGTGTAGCCCTATTCACATCTCTGAAGTCAATGCACACCCTCAACTTGCCGGATCCCTTCTTCTCCACTGGGACAATGTTAGAAATCCACTCGGCATACCTGCAAGGTCGAATGAATTTAGCTTCAAGCAGTCGACCGATCTCTTCCTTGATCCGGTCATATGTTTTCGGATTAAACTTTCTGGCCGACTGTTTATAAGGTCTAAAACCGGCCTTTATAGGCAACCGATGCTCCACTAGCTCTCGGCTCAACCCTGGCATCTCATGATATTCCCATGCAAAGCAACAAACATATTCTTTCAATAGCTCGATTAATTTAGCTTTACAATCGGCTTTCAAATTTTTGTTTATAAATGTCGGTCGACTGACTGATCCGTCTCCGATATCTACCTCTTCTAACGGATCGGCCGATGTAAAACCTTGTCCAAGTTTATCCATGTCATCCAACTCCTCAATAGACTCATACATATCGTTCTCGCTGGACCGATATTTTGCAAGACGTTTTTGTAACCACTCGGAACTAGGATCCATTTAAACATATCATACCTTGGAGCCGATTGCATTCAGTCGGCTTTAAAGACACGGGCACAAAACCATTCTTGGTCGCGCTGAGAAAATCAAACTCTGATAAGTCACGTCCCGTCAAGCAAGTAGCATTGGGATGTTGCCAATCCACCGATGCATCGGCCAAAGCAACACAGACCGAGTTATCCGCATGAATGACTTCCACTTCATCATCAACCCACTGAATCAAAAACTGGTGCATAGTGGACGGCACGCACTGGTTTGCATGAACCCAATCACGGCCTAGTATAACATTGTAGTTACCTTGCACCTCAGCGACAAAGAATGCAGTAGCCAAAGTTTTGCTTCCGACTGTAAGCTCCACATACATTACACCTTTGGCTTCAGTTTTCTCTTTGCCTTCAAACCCGTTGAGCACCATATTGGTCTTGATCAATTCTTCATCAGGCAAACCCAATTTCTTGAAGACCGAATAGGGCATAAGATTTACCACAGCACCACCATCAACAAGCATCCGAGTGAGCGGCGACCCATTGATATGACCTCTGAGATATAATGGTTTCAGATGCTTTACTGGTTCTTTTGGCTTCTCGAATATTGCATTTTTAGGACCAAAATCCAGCTGAGCAACTTCCCCTTCCTCATCTACAGCACGAAACTCAGCAGGTAAGTAATACACCATATTGATATCCATACCTTCATGAACCGGTGTAGATTCATAGTCCACCATATCAGCCTCTTCTTCAAGTGGATCGACCGATTCTGAAATCTGGTCGAGTGAAGGAGAAGTAGGAAGTGTTGTAGACGATGTAATAGCTGTCGCATCGTCCTCCTTGGGTGGTGTAGGCACTTCTGTGATAGATGTAGAGGCTGATGTATCTTGTATTTGTTTAGGCCTCCACACTTGTTTTGCTGGAACCATGGGCCGAGTGTCATTGAACAACTTATCTCTTTGCTTCTCGGCCTCCTGCTCTGCCATCTCTTGACTCCTTAACCTCTGTAGTTTCCTCTTCTGTGTCTTTGTTAGCCCTGGAGGACACCACTTTGGTCGAGTGTATTTAGGATCTCTCACCTTTACTTGGCTGGTGCTTGCTTCATGGTCATTAGCCGAGTGCTTTGGCTCGATAGAAAGTATCGGCTCAGTCGGATTGCTATGCACAATAGGCTGCTGTATGGCAAATGTTTCGGTGCCCAAAATAAGTGAGTCGACATCCATTTTCTCCTTGCCTTTTCCCGACTCAACTGCTGCAACACTCGGTGACTTAACACGCCATTCTTTCCGACTTTCCAGATGCATGAAATTTCCACTCGGGCGCACCTTTTTACTTGGATGGAATCCACTCGGGTTGATGTCACTCGGATGGTATCCACTCGGATGGAACTCAGTCGGATGGAATCTACCCATCCACATTTTTTCACTCGGATAGCTTCCACTTGGGTGTATTCTTACACTCGGATAATTTCCATCCGGTCGCATATTTCTACCAGCCGACTGATAGTCACCGATGTTGAGCCGGCCATTATATGAGTAATCAAGTCGATCCCACACAGGTTGCTTCTGCTCTTCTGAAAACTGCGCCCTTGGTCCACTTGGTTTTGTATACCGACTGAACATATCAACTGATGGTGACCTTGGTCGTTTCAGATGAGTCGGTCGATTGAAACTAGAACCGGCCGACTGGTTAGCATATTTGGACAGCAACATATCAAAAGTTGGCTTGATCCGCTTGCGCTGCATTTTAACTTCATTCTTCTTCCACTTGCCAACTTCTGGACTCTTGGGCTTGACAAATTTAACACGAGTATTTTCTTGCACTTGCGGTTGCCCCCCGAGTGTAGGATTCTTGATGGTGATTTTGATCACTTCCTTGCCATCGGGTTGCTTATCAAGCACAACCTGTCTCCCCAAAACCTTGTCGCCCTCCTTGTCTTTCCTGGGCTCACCAACAATGACATTAGCTTTATTAGCAGATTCGGCTACCTCCGGCCGAATGAGCAGCTTCTTCCCTTCTAAATCCATGGTGTTCATTGGAAAGGGCTGTTTATCAACTTGCATCTCAGAAAAGTTCAATCGTCCGTCATTAATGGCCGATTGTATCTGTCGTCGAAAAACATTGCAATCGTTAGTAGCATGAGAAAAAGAGTTATGATACTTGCAATAAGCACGCCGTTTCAGCTCTTCAAACGGCGGTAAAGTATGAGATATTCTAATAATCTTAGCCTGCAGCAAAGCATCAAATATTCTATCACACTTAGCAATGTTAAAAGTAAACTTCATCTCTTCATCACGATTCTTATGAATCGGTTTCAGATCATTGCAAGTAAAGGGTTTGGCCTTAGATGGCCAAACAAATTCAGTAGCAAAAACATCACCCTCATCGTCCGAGTGATCACTATCATATTCCACCATATTCATCTTTGGACGATCGGCTTTGTATCTATGCACTTCTTTGAGATCTTTGCTTCGGCTTTCCTGAGCCAAAGCCCTTTGTAAGACTTGGTTAATATTTAAGAACTCATAGCCTTCTAACTTTTCTCTAATGTGAGTTCTCAAACCACTCAGCACTAGGTCTGCCAAGTCTCTCTCGGTTATCACCAAACTAAAACATCGGTTTTTCGTTTCTCTGAATCTCTTGACGTAATCGGAGACCGATTCATCATGCTTCTGTTTAACCGATGTTAGATGTGACAACTTGAGTTCATTGTCGCCGCTGTAAAAGTGATCATGAAATTTCTGCTCTAGCTGCGACCAAACTCGAATGGAACCATGTGGTAAAGAAGAAAACCATGAAAATACGGTACCAGTTAATGATAAAGGAAATAAACGCACTTTCAACTCATTTAGTGAACCTGCTTCACCTAATTGTGCCAAGTATTGACTAACATGCTCCCATGTGGTTTTTGTGCCCTCTCCATTGAACTTAACAAAATCTGGAATTTTATATCCTGGAGGGCACTGGATGGCATCAAAGTACTCGGGGTACGGCTTTTGGTAAATCCGATTCCGAGGTAACTCAACCCCAAAATTCTCTCGAAGCATCTTAGCCATCTCCTCTCTAAGATTAGCTAGACCATCATCCATAGTGGACGATGAAGCTTGTGGCAGTGGCATAGGAGGAGTATGATTACTAGCTGTAGGTAGGAATTGTGGCAGGTATGTCGACCCATAATTTGCTAATGGTCGAGTGGTTGTAGCTGTAGGTAAGGTTGGGTTCGGCGTTGCCACCGAACCTGGCATGCTCATAATAGGATTAATGGGTGCAGCCACAATCTGATTTGTTTGGGTAGGATAATAAGCCATCGGCACGGGAGGCGCCGATGAGATAGGTAAAGCCAGATTAGGGTTTTGCACACTAGCAGCTACACCATCATTACCACTAGTCGATTGAGATGTATTCTTCTGAGCATTAGTATTTTCTATGAAAGTTTGATAGACTAGATTGTTACCATCAGCAATACGACTTTCAATCTCAGCCCACTGCTCAGGAGAAAAGGCAGTACTTACAGAGGGTTTAACCTGCTTGGCTTGCAAAGGAGGGAACTTGATTTCTTCAATCGGAGTGATGTTGCCTTGGCGATCCTTCTTGAACTTTGCAAGGAACTCCTGCAAGTCCTTCTCCTCGCGCGCCTTCTTGTACTCCTCATAGACTTGGCGATGATCGGCCGATATCTCATCAAGACTGGGCTTAATGATGTTATCGGCGTCTACCTCAGATGGCTTGGGAAGATCAGACATGGTGGATGATGATGATCGATCTTCGTTCCCCAGCGGAGTCGCCAAAAAGTGTGTTGACACACGAACACGTCACGTGTACCCTCGACGCCGGGGGTGATGCACCGCAGCTCACGTCGAAGGAGACCCGACCAACAGCGCGATACGCAAGACAGTCGGCGGGTGCTTTTGCAGACCCGAAACCCCGCGCACCCGGGAGGGACCCCGTCAGGGATTGCGGCGGCTATGGGCTGCCCTAGGTCGATTCGCTCGCCCCTAGAGCCTCGGGATTCGCAGCTCTCAAACACGAAGAACAGCGAAGAACGAGAGAGAAAAACGATGGAGAGATAAAAAGTAGACAGGAAAAAGTAGTATATTGATTTGTTCGATTGTGTGTTGTTCAATCGGCCGTCACCCCCAACATATATAAGAGGCGGCTGGACTTCCCGTACAAGTAAAGGATTCATCTAGGCTTTCCTTACAAGAAAAATTACATCAATTCGCGTCCTAGAGTCCTAGTTCTATTCCAACTCGGATTCAGTCTGAATCTGGCCCAACTTCTGTCTTCCTCCTTGTGCAGGCCGCCGAGCCTCCATATGACCTCCGATCAAGATGGCCCAAACATCAAACTTGTGCGCCTCGACGATACGAACAACTCTCATGTTGACCACTTTTTCAAATAAAGCCATCCTGAATACTTTTCGAGGTCGTTTTTACCTTCCAGTCGGACTCGGTCTTGCGGTAGACTGAATTATCCGAGTGTTGTAGTGAATTTGCAGGTCATATACTATCTCTGATGACGATGACTCCAAAACCAAAGTTTACCGTCTTGATGATACGCACAACTTCTGTATTGAACACTTCTTCATCCGAGATTATCTTGATAAACTTTTGGGCACATGTTCAGTTTCACTTGGATTTGAGCTCATCCACTCGGATATTAGAGTCTTTTACTCGACTGGACCTTTTCACTCGGATGACTATATTTTCACTCGGAAGACAATCTTTCACTCGGATGATGATCACATTTTCAGTCGGAAGACAATCTTTTACTTGATCGACCAATTTTCACTCGACCTTTTACTCAATCGACCTTTTACTCGATCGGTAGGTTTTCACTCGACTTTTTACTCGATCGGTAGGTTTTCACTCGACCTTTTACTCATCGGTAGGCTTTCGACCTTTTACTCGATCGGTAGGTTTTCACTCGACCTTTTACTCGATCGGTAGGTTTTCACTCGACCTTTTACTCGATCGGTAGGTTTTCACTCGACCTTTTACTCGATCGGTAGGTTTTCACTTGACCTTTTACTCGATCGGTAGGTTTTCACTCGACCGGTGAGTTTTCACTCGGATGGTAAGTTTTTCACTCGACCAAAAACATAGCCTGATCTTGATTTGTCTCTCCAAGTCTCATACGACCTCGGATTGAGACGAATTATATATGAAAATCGATCGGCTCGACGAGACGAAACTTTTCCGTGTTGAAGGTTTTTCAATTCAAGGCCGTCTTGAAGGCCGAATTGCTCACGCATTGCGTCAGACACTTATCAACATGTGTCTGGTGTCAAGCGTAATATTTTGGTCTCTGACCTGTCCAGACCGTATTGACTATAACTTTTGCATATGAACCCAGATTGAGATGATTTATATATGAAAATCGACTGTCTCGACGAGACGAAGACAATTCCTTTAGAGCACTCCTTCATCTGAGGTCATATTGAGGACGTAATCGGCCGAAAAGCACTCAGAATATTAAATTTTGTCACTCGGAGTACAGCTTCGGCCACTGAGATGAGGTCGAATGTCGATAGCCTAAACATCAAAGTTATTCCACTCGGCGATATGAAATTTTCTCATGTTGAAAACCCTTTCACTTTGTATCTTGCCAAAATCAGGTGTCAACAAAGCCCATAATTAACTGGAAGGGAGGCTCTCACATAAATCCGGCCCAGGTACATGCTCATGGTCCCCTAAACATAAATAAGTAAATATATAAAGCTAAATGCTCATGCACCAGTTCTTTGGGAAAATAGCTATCCCAGTATTTCTTTTTGAAGAATACCCAAGCTAGGCCTATTTGTTTTCTCCGAATTACTGGGCTGCAAATCTTTCAAGACGAGGAGGGATGCATTCCGGCCTGGCTTAAGAGTATGGTCAATGTCTGTTAAAAGTAATATCAAAAGGGGTTAAAAATTCTAAAAAAATTATAGAAAATGGGATATAAGTTTCTTTTTTTGTTTTTGTTCTACACTGATATCTTATACATATTTAATTGGATTTAACCTGACATAGTACTAATTTATTTTTAAATTTGTTTTACTATGGCTATTAATTTTTGGATTAAGAATATTTCATTCCCCGGCAAAAAATTGTGAATTTTCAAAATTTCCCACATATTTAGTTAAATTTTTGACCCTGATACTAACCAAAAAATGGCCAGCAATTCTAAAAATGGAAAACGGGCTGCAATAAATTCCATATGAATTAGAAAATGAGTAAAAAAATATAAAAATAATAGCAAATGGGCTGTACACGCCACGAATTTCGAGGCTGACTTGTTTACAAAAGGCTTTGTCAGTGAACACACGATTCTAGCACCAGTTAGTGTTGGATGTCCATCCAACGGCCGACGTGCTTCTTTAATCTCTGATCTTCCTGCTCTAGCCGCCTAAACTAGCGCCGACGGGACTGCCTGCTCCCTCCTCTTGTGGCCCGCTGTGATGCCGCGCAGGCTTGCTCGGCCCACCCTACTCCCTCCGCTGGCCTGGCCGCACGCAATCAACTGCCTCCTTATTACGCGAAAAAAAATGATTCCTCCCACTGACATCTGGGGCGCACCGGTTGGGAGGCTAACCTGTGGGCCTACTAAGTTGACGCGTATGCAGAGCTTGTCAACTTAGTCAACAAACGATTCTAGTAGCAGTAACCATTGGATTTGAATCTAACGGTCCTGCTGCTTCTTCAATCGCTGCTCTTCGTGCACCAACCGCCCAAACCAGCGCCGGGGAGACTGCCTGCTCCTGCCTCCAGTGGCCGGCTGTGCTGCCGATGAGGCCTCATCGCCCCCTACTACTCCCACCGCTAGCCAGGCCCTGCGGCGATGGCAGCCTCACACCGCAGCTGAACCAGTGAACCCTGGTACTCCTCTCCGCGTGGGCATCCACTGCCGTGTCTTCCCCGGCTCTGCGTCGCCCCCTTCCTAGGCCTCGCCGTCGTCCACCGCCTTGGTGCTCTCGGTGCGGCGTGGTCAACGACATTCCATCGAAAGAGTACTGTACGTGGAGAGGCTGACAGCTGGGTCCATGGCCATAGCCCAGTTTTTTTGTGATTTGCCAAGTAAGTACTTTGTCAGGCCTGTTGGGCTGCAAATCTTTCAAGACGAGGAGGAGAGCTTTCATTCGGCTGGCCGAGAAAATGGCCCATCAGTAATGAGAAATGGGTTGTACATTTTTAAAACACATCAAACCGACAATTAGTTTCAAATATCTTTTTTTCATTTCGAGATTTGAAATTACATTAATTTTTATGCGTGGAGAATTTGTTGGATTTTATATTGATATACATTTATTTTTAAAATCAGTTTGAATGTGAATCGAAATTTCGGAATTAAAAACAGTTCGGACCGCACCAAAATATGCAAAATTTCGTATAATTTTTTAACCGTGGCCACAATATGGGCTGTAATGCTAACAAAAAGAATATGGGCTCCAAAAAAACCTTAATAATTAGCAAATGGGCTATAAATTATTAGAAATAATGGCAGATGCGCTGTATGCTGTTTCCCACAGATTTGAGGCTTTCAAAAAAAAAGTTGACGCACAAGCAGTGACTGTTGGATGGCCATCCAACGGCCATCGTGCTTCTTCAATCTCTGCTCTTCCTGCTCTAGCCGCTCAAACAGGCGCCGGCTAGACTGCCTACTCCCTCCTCAACGCGACCTGCTCTGCTGCCGCGCAGGCCTCACCGCCCCACTGTACTCTCATCGCTGGCCTAGCCATCCCTCTACTCACCCACACCTGCTGTTATTCTCCGGCGACAGCGGGGCCTCGTACAGTCGAAACATTCCCCCCGCTGTCAGGTCGGACCCACGAGAAGTGCCTCCTTATTACGCACAAAAAAAATGAATACTCCTCCGGCTAGCTGGGACCCACCTTGGCGGGAGGCTGACTTGTGGGCCTACTAAGTTGACAGGGATGAAGGGCTTTGTCAACTTAGTCAATATGAACGATTCTAGCTCGAGTGGCCGTATGATGTCCATCCAACGGTTGTAGTGCTTCTTCAACCTCTGGTCTTCTTGCTCCAGCCGCCCAAAGCAGCGCCGGTCGTGCCGCCTGCTCCTGCCTCCCGTGGCCGGCTGTGCTGCCGTGGAGGCCTCACCGCCCCCATACTACTCCCATCGCTGGCCAGGCCATCCCTCCACTCCACTCACCCACACCCCCTGTTATTCTGCGGCGACGGCAGCGCAGCCGAACTAGTGAACCCTCGTACTCCTCTCCGTGTGGGCATCCACTGCCGCGTCTTCTCCGGCTCCACGTCGTCCCCTTCCTAGGCCTCGCCGTCGTCCATCGCCATGGTGATGTCGGCGCGGCGTGGTCAATGTGGTTAACGACCGAATTCCATCGAAAGAATACTGTACGTGGAGAGGCTGACAGCTGGGTACACGGCAGCCGCAAGGAAGTGCCTCCTTATTACGCGGAAAATAATTATTCCTCCACCTGACAGTAGGGACCCACCGGACGCCCACCAGTATATCGCGAAAAAAACGTTTGCCCCTGACTGCTGGGACCTACCCAACGGGCCACCGTATTTCGCGAAAAAAACGTTCCCCCTGCTGTCAGCTCGGACCCATTGGAAGTGCCTCCTTATTACGCACAAAAAATGAATACCCCCTACTAGCTGGGACCCACCTTGTTGGGAGGCTGAATTGTGGGCCTACTAAGTTGACGGGGACGGAGGGCTTTGTCAACTTAGTCAATATGCACGATTCTAGCTCCAGTGACCGTACGATGTCCATCCAACGGCCGTAGTGCTTCTTCAACCTCTGGTCTTCTTGCTCCAGCCACCCAAAGCAGCGCCGGTCGTGCCGCCTGCTCCTACCTCCCGTGGCCGGCTGTGCTGCCGCGGAGGCCTCACCGCCCCCTACTATTCCCATCGTTGGCCAGGCCCTGCGGCGACGGCAGCCTCACACCGCAGCCGAACGAGTGAACCCTCATACTCCTCTTCATGTGGGCATCCACTGTCGCGTCTTCACCGGCTTCGCGTCGTCCCCTTCTTAGGCCTCACCGTCGTCCACCGCCCTGGTGCTCTCGGCGCGGCGTGGTCAACGTGGTCAAGGAACGACTTCCATCGGACGTGGACTGTACGTGGAGAGGCTGACAGCTGGGTCCATGGCGGCAGCAAGGAAGTGCCTCCTTATTACGCGGAAAATAATTATTCCTCCACCTGACAGTAGGGACCCACCGGACGAGCCACCGTATTTCACGAAAAAAGTGTTTCCCCCCTGAGTGTTGGGACCCACCAGCTACACCTTCGCACGCAAGGAAGTGTGTCCGGGCAAAAAAAACAATTCGCCCCCTGACTGCTGGGACCCACCAGCTACATCTTCGCAGGCAAGGAAGTGCCTGACAGTCGGGACCCACCTGGTCGAAGCGTACGTAGCGTTGTCATTCTGGTCGCGAACGTGTACGTACATATATACTGGTGGATGTAGAGGCGCGCACGTGTCGTAGTAGAGGCGGCCAAGGTGCAAGAAAGAAAATACGGCCACGTATGTGTACATACGGGCGGGGTCTCGAACGCCTCCTCGCGCATACGTACGGCGAGGGATCGTGTACATGGCTGGGTCAGAACGGAGAAACAGCGTCGTCGTCGTGTTCATGGGTCGGAACGGAATGCGTGGTCGTGTTCATCGGGAGGGCTTGGACGGAAGAGGCGATGAAAACGAGGCCTGGCGTATCGCACAACGGAGGAAACGGACCTCCTACGGTCGAAACAGGGGTCCTGTTGATCGTGAGGGGTGTGGCGTACCGCAAAACGGAGGAAATGGACCTCCTACGGTCGAAACGGGGGTCTTGTTGATCGGGAGGGGTGTGGCGTACCGCAAAATGAAGGAAATGGACCTCCTACGGTCGAAACGGGGGTCCTGTTGATCGGGAGGGGTGTGGTGTACCGCAAAACGGAGGAAACGGACTTGTGTTGCAGCGCTATGGTCGAACGGGGGTCCTATTCATCGGGAGGGGTGTGGCGTACCGCAAAACGGGATTCCACAAGATACTGTTCATCTCCACCATCGACCCCCTCCAGCCTCCACGAGCTACTGTTCATCCACCTTCGACCTCCTCCAGCCTCCACGGGCTCCTGTTCATCCAGCCTCCACCGCGCGCTACTCCACCGGCTATTGTTCAACCACCCCTCCACCGTCTACTATTTATCCAGCCCTCCACACCACGGGGTCTTGTTCAACCACCCCTCCACGAGCACCCCTCCACCGACGATTGTTCATCCTTCCCTCCACACCACGGGGTCCTGTTCATCTACCTCTCCACGGGCACCCCTCCATCGTCTACTGTTCATCCAGCCCTCCACCACACCACGGGGTCCTGTTCATCCAGAGGCAACGCCACCGCTCACTGTTCATCCAACCCCCCCCCCCGCCCCGCAACGCTCACTGTTCATCCCATCGATCGGCTTAAATTAGCAGCAGTAGCCAAGGAATCGCTCGATCGGGTTCAGTTAACAGCCATCGATCGATCGCTCGGGTTCAGTAACGCGTAGCCTGTAGTGCAATCGCTCGGGTTCAGTTAGAGCCCAACGCCTCGCTCGGGTTCAGTTAGAGCCAACGCCTCGCACACACGCGCGTACATGTGCGAGAGAAACGTGCATCGCTCGGCCCCCGACCTCCCACCGTAACCGGGAACTCCCCGAAATTTGCCTCCCCCTCGCTTCTACCACGGTTTTTTCCATTATGGATGGCCCAAAGAATGTCATGCAGCTGCGTCTCCGGCCCGCCCAGGACGAAAAGCCCATTTTCTGTCATGATTTTTTGTCATAGAAGTAGGATCCCACCACATCTATGATGATACTGGGTTTTGTCACAATTATCGTCATAGAAGTGTCATATGTATGACAGAAAAAAAAATTGTTCAGCCCAAAATGTCACGGATGTGTCTTTTTTTTGTAGTGCAAGACCTGACCACGGTAGAAGAGAGAGAAAGGACGAAGGTCGTCCCCTATGCTTTAGACGTAGGCTCTATAGTATGCTATGCTGTGTACCGCACCTGAAGTGTGCCTTGCCATGAGTCAGTCAAGGGGTACAAGAGTGATCCAGGAATGGATCACATGACAGCGGTCGAACTTATCCTTAGTAACTAGTGGACTAAGGAATTTTCTCGATTATGGAGGTGGTATAAGAGTTCGTCGTAAAGCGTTACGTCGATGCAAACTTTGACACTAATCCAGATGACTCTGAGAGTAAACCGGATTCGTATAGTAGAGCAGTTATTTGGAATAGCTCCAAGTAGCGCGTGGTAGCTGCATCTACAAGATGACATAGAGATTTGTAAAGCACACATGGATCTGAAAGGTTCAGACCCATTGACTGATAAACCTCTCTCACAAGCAAGATATGAACAAACCCCATGGGTGTTGGATTCATTACAATCACATAGTGACGTGAACTAGATTATTGACTCTAGTGCAAGTGGGAGACTGTTGGAAATATGCCCTAGAGACAATAATAAAATGGTTATTATTGTATTTCCTTGTTCATGATAATTGTCTATTGTCCATGCTATAATTGTATTAACCGGAAACTGTAATACATGTGTGAATACATAGACCACAACATGTCCCTAGTAAGCCTCTAGTTGACTAGCTCGTTGATCAATAGATGGTCATGGTTTCCTGACCATGGACATTGGATGTCATTGATAACGGGGTCACATCATTAGGAGAATGATGTGATGGACAAGACCCAATCCTAAGCCTAGCACAAGATCGTGTAGTTCGTATGCTAAAGCTTTTCTAATGTCAAGTATCATTTCCTTAGACCATGAGATTGTGCAACTCCCGAATACCGTAGGAATGCTTTGGGTGTACCAAACGTCACAACGTAACTGGGTGGCCATAAAGGTGCACTGCGGGTATCTCCGAAAGTGTCTGTTGGGTTGGCATGAATCGAGACTGGGATTTGTCACTCCGTGTAAATGGAGAGATATCTTTGGGCCCACTCGGTAGGACATCATCATAATGTGCACAATGTGACCAAGGAGTTGATCACGTGATGATGTGTTACGGAATGAGTAAAGAGACTTGCCGGTAACGAGATTGAACAAGGTATCGGGATACCGACGACCGAATCTCGGGCAAGTACTATACCGGTAGACAAAGGGAATTGTATACGGGATTGATTGAATCCTCGACATCGTGGTTCATCTGATGAGATCATCGTGGAGCATGTGGGAGCCAACATGGGTATCTAGATCCCGCTGTTGGTTATTGACCGAAGAGTTGTCTCGGTCATGTCTACATGTCTCCCGAACCCGTGGGGTCTACACACTTAAGGTTCGGTGACGCTAGAGTTGTAGAGATATTAGTATGCGGTTAACCGAAAGTTGTTCAGAGTCTCGGATGAGATCCCAGACGTCACGAGGAGTTCCGGAATGGTCCGGAGGTAAAGATTTATATATAGGAAGTCCAGTTTCGGCCACCGAGAGAGTTTCGGGGTCATCGGTATTGTACCGGGACCATCAGAAGGGTCCCGGGGGTCCACCGGGTGGGGCCACCTATCTTGGAGGGCCCCATGGGCTGAAGGGGCGTGGGAACCAGCCCCTGGTGGGCTGGTGCGCCCCCCCCCTTGGACCTCCCATGCGCCTAAGGTTGGAAACCCTAAGGGGTGGGGGCACCTCCACTTGGCTTGGAGGCCAAGCCACCCCTAGGGCTGCCGCCCCGTTCCCTAGATGGGATCTACAAGGGGTCGGCGCCCCCCCTAGGCCCCTATATATATTGGAGGGGGGAGGGCAGACGCACCTGAAGCCCTGGCGCCTCCCTCCCTCCCGTGACACCTCTTCCTTCCCGCTTGTGCTTGACGAAGCCCTGCCGGGATCCCGCTACTTCCACCACCACGCTGTCGTGCTGCTGGATCTTCATCAACTTCTCCCCCCCCCCTCCCCCCTTGCTGGATCAAGAAGGAGGAGACGTCTCCGCTCCGTACGTGTGTTGATCGCGGAGGTGCCGTTCATTCGGCGCTAGGATCATCGGTGATTTGGATCACGACGAGTACGACTCCATCAACCCCGTTCTCTTGAACGCTTCCGCTTAGCGATCTATAAGGGTATGTAGATGCACTCCTCTTCTCTCTCGTTGCTAGTCTCTTCATTGGTTGATCTTGGTGACACGTAGAAAAATTTTAAATATCTGCTATAATCGCAAACAAGTATGTGGTTTGCTTTTGCTACTAGTACCCAAACCTCTATATCCGCCAAAGATTTTGCCTTCACGTTTCACCACTTGGGTGAAAGAAACTTGGGAATCTGCGGGCTGCTAACATGTGTATTAATTTGGGCTACTGGGGTGTACAAATTTATTGTGACTGTAGACCTTAGATATAAATTTTGTTAACTGATTGCATTTTTGGTGTGCACTTAAGGTGTCTTTAGCGATTTTGATTTAGATACGGGACGTTCTCTTTTTGCATGTGCGCTGCATGGACTGGTCAACTGTTTTGTTGGGGCGGTGGTTCTTATCTCTATTAGGTGCGCATGCATGCAACATTGGTGGCTGGTTGTGGTGCGTGTTGCTTCCACGGCCGCTTAACGCAAAGATTGTCGTGATTTTTTGTCTTATATAATTGGATGTGTTGGCCATTACTGATGTACACACGTAACACAGTCGTGTGTACGTGTCATTGTTTTGCTGTCCGGTTGATATTTTCTGGATGGCTGCTTAATTCATTCCTTCTCGAGCCGTCGAGCGCCGCCTAGATCGTTCTTTGGATAAGCGAGCGGTGTATAAATACCCAAAGGAGGCATGCCTCGAACAAGGCCGCTTGCCAGGACCACCCGCAGGAGGTAGTCGCCGAGCACGACTTATGCGGAGGAGCGCCCCTTGAGGGGCGACGGAGCAACACACAAGAAAGAGGCCCTCTGGCCATACGGCCGCGACAGCAGTGACGAGCGGTGGTGGGTGCTGCCGTGCGCCCTGCCTTGGCGGCCGACGAAGTCAGAGAACTTGACACGGAGCAGCGGCTGCGGGTCGAAGTGCGCGATCGGAGCTCCTTCCCCTACCTCACGCCGTCACGCGCGAGGTCGCCGTGCGGGCTGTCAGGCCGTCGACTGTCCCGTCTCCGCCATCGTTTTCCCCATCCAGTTCCTGCCCTACATCGCCATCTTCGTCGACGGCTCCGTCATCACGCCCCTCTGCTTCAACAACCAGCATCAACTGCTCACTCGCGGGTGTCCTATTCGCTTGCATCCATCGGATGCACATGGACCCGGTGGCCCTGTTACTCTTGCACGGACCGCGCCTTGCCGCCGTGACCTACTCTCTTTTCTGTACGTCTCTCAGAGTTTCGTAGGACCGAAAGTATGTCTAGAGGAAAGGAATAATTAGACTATTTGATCAAATAAAAATTTAGTATTTTTTCAATTTTAAGTCTTGGCAAATTTTAGCAACTTAACACACATAAGTAATCAACCTACACATGCAATTCTAAGAGTATAGTAGCGGAATGTAAAACAATTGCATATGAGGGTTGATACGTCTCCAACGTATTTATAATTTTTGACTGTTTCATGCTATTATATTATCAACTTTGGATGTTTATGAGATTTATTATATACTTTTATATTATTTTTTGGGACTAACTTATTAATCCAGAGTTCAGTATCAGTTTCTGTTTTTTTCTTGTTTTAGAGTATCGCAAAAAAGGAAAACAAACGGAGTCCAATTAATCTGAAACTTCATGAAACTTATTTTTGGAAGGAAAGCAACCCGGAAAACTTGGAGTTCACGTCAAGGAAGCCACGAGGTAGGGGGGCGCACCCACCCCCCGGGCCGCGCCCTCCATCCTCGTGGGCCCCTCGTGGCTCCCCTGACGTACTTCTTCCACCTATATATCTTCATATACCCTAAAAACATCCGAGAGCACAATAGATCGGGAGTTCCGCCGTCAGAAGCCTCCGTAGCCACCGAAAGGCAATCTAGACCCGTTCCGGCACCCTGCCGGAGGGGGAATCCCTCTCCGGTGGCCATCTTCATCATCCCGGTGCTCTCCATGACGAGGAGGGAGTAGTTCTCCCTCGGGGCTGAGGGTATGTACCAGTAGCTATGTGTTTGATTTCTCTCTCTCTCTCGTGTTCTTGATTTGACATAATCTTGATGTATCGCGAGCTTTGCTATTATAGTTGGATCTTATGTTTTTTCTCCCCTCTACTCTCTTGTAATGGATTGAATTTTTCCTTCGAAGTTATCTTATCGGATTGAGTCTTTAAAGATTTGAGAACACTTGATGTATGTCTTGCCGTGCGTATCTGTGATGACAATGGGATATCACGTGATTCACATGATGTATGTTTTGGTGACCATCTTGCGGGTTTCGCCCATGAACCTATGCATAGGGGTTGACACACGTTTTTGTCTTGATTCTTCGGTAGAAACTTTGGAGCACTTTTTGAGATTCTATGTGTTGGTTGAATAGATGAATCTAAGATTATGTGATGCATATCGTATAATCATACCCACGGATACTTGAGGTGACATTAGAGTATCTAGGTGTCATTAGAGTTTTGGTTGATTGGTGTCTTAAGGTGTTATTCTAGCACAAACTCTAGGGCTGTTTGTGACACTTATAGGAATAGCCCAACGGATTGATTGGAAAGAATAACTTTGAGGTGGTTTCGTACCCTACCATAATCTCTTCGTTTGTTCTCCACTATTAGTGACCTTGGAGTGACTCTTTGTTGCATGTTGAGGGATAGTTACGTGATCCAATTATGTTAGTATTGTTGAAATTGCACTAGTGAAAGTATGAACCCTAGGCCTTGTTTCAACGCATTGCAATACCGTTTACGCCCACTTTTATCATTAGTTACCTTGCTGTTTTTATAATTTCAGATTACAAAAACCTTTATCTACTATCCATATACCATTTGTATCACCATCTCTTCGCCGAACTAATGCACCTATAAAATTTACCATTGTATTAGGTGTGTTGGGGACACAAGAGACTCTTTGTTATTTGGTTGCAGGGTTGCTTGAGAGAGACCATTTTCATCCTACGCCTCCTACGGATTGATAAACCTTAGGTCATCCACTTGAGGAAAATTTGCTACTGTCCTACAAATCTCTGCACTTAGAGGCCCAACAACATCTACAAGAAGAAGATTGTGTAGTAGACATCAAGGGTAAAGGAAGGAGTTTGGAGGGAGCAAACGCAATGTAGACACGGAGATTTTTGGCGTGGTTCCGATAGGTGGTGCTATCGTACATCCACGTTGATGGAGACTTCAGCCCACGAAGGGTAACGATTGCGCGAGTCCATTGAGGGCTCCACCCACGAAGGGTCCACGTAGAAGCAACCTTGTCTATCCCACCCTCGCCATCGCCCCACGAAGGACTTGCCTCACTAGGGTAATCTTCACGAAGTAGGCGATCTCCTTGCCCATACAAACTCCTGGGTTCAACTCCACAATCTTGACGGAGGCTCCCAAGTGACACCTAACCAATCTAGGAGACACCACTCTCCAAAAGGTAATAGATGGTGTGTTGATGATGAACTCCTTGCTCTTGTGCTTCAAATGATAGTTTCCTCAACACTCAACTCTCTCTCATAGGATTGGATTTGGTAGAAAGATGATTTGAGTGGAAAGCAACTTGAGGAAGGCTAGAGATCAAGATTTATGTGGTTGGAATGAAATATCTTGACCTCAACACAAGTGTAGGTGGTTCTCTCTCAGAAAATGTATGTTGGAAGTGTAGGCATATTCTGATGGCTCTCTCCACGAATGAAGAATGGGTGGAGGGGTATAAATAGCCTCCACACAAAATCTAACCGTTACACCAAATCACCAAACTCGGTGGACCGAATCATACAACTCGGTCAGACCGATTTAGTCCATAATGTGACCGTTAGGGTTTTTGGTGGGACCGACATGTCAACTCAGTGGGACCGATTACATTAGGGTTAGGGCATAATGTAATCTCGGTGAGACCGATTACACAAAGTTGGTGGGACCGATTTTGGTAATAGGCAAACAAAGAGTTGGTCAGGCAAACTCGGTGGGTCCGATTCGCTCATCTCGGTTGGACCGAAATGTTACGAAGGAGAAATAGAGAGTTTGCATTGCAATCTCGGTGGGACCGATCGCTCATTTCAGTTAGACCGAAACATTACGAAGCGGAAACAGAGAGTTTGCAATCCCATCTCGGTGAGATCGAGATCCCTATCGGTGAGACCGAATTGATTAGGGTTTCTGGCAGTGGCTATGTCAAATGAACTCGGTGGCGCCGGATAGGAAATTTCGGTGGGACCGAGTTTGACTTTTGGTTTGGGACATATGTGGATATGATAAAGTAGTTGAGGGTTTTTGGAGCATATCACTAAGCATTTTGAGCAATTAACTCATTAAGCAACACCTCATCCCCTTTTAATAGTATTGTCTTTTCCTATGAACTCAATGTGATCTTGGATCACTAAAATGAAAAAATGTAGAGTCCTGAGTCTTTGAGCTTGAGCCAATCCTTTGTTCTTAGCATTTTGAGGGGTCCACTTTTTAATCCATGCCATGCCAATCATTGAGCTTCCATGAAATTTTTATTTTCAAATAGCATTAGCTCAATGAGCTATATGTTGTTAAGAATTACCAAAATCACCCAGGGATAGTTGCACTTTCAAGTTCCTCTCGCCGATCAGGTTCACTGGTGAAGATGAGGCCGACGCTGACGGGTCATAGGAGGCGACCAAGTTCCTCCTTGCGGGCGGGGTGGAAGAACTGGCGTGATGGCATCAGAGATGAGGATCTTCATGGTGCATATCTTGTGAAGCTGCCACCACGAGTCGTCGTAGGGCGCGAAGATGAGGCCCTCGGCGTCGCTGTACTCCATATGTTGTAGACGCGCGGCATCAGGGAACGACATGACTGATGTCTACTACACAACCTTCTTCTTGTAGACATTGTTGGGCCTCCAAGTGCAGAGGTTTGTAGGACAGTAGCAAATTTCCCTCAAGTGGATGACCTAAGGTTTATCAATCCGTAGGAGGCGTAGGATGAAGATGGTCTCTCTCAAGCAACCCTGCAACCAAATAACAAAGAGTCTCTTGTGTCCCCAACACACTCAATACAATGGTAAATTTTATAGGTGCACTAGTTCGGCGAAGAGATGGTGATACAAGTGGTATATGGATGATAGATAAAGGTTTTTGTAATCTGAAAATATAAAAACAGTAAGGTAACTAATGCTAAAAGTGAGCACAAACGGTATTGCAATGCGTTAAAATAAGCCCTAGGGTTCATACTTTCACTAGTGCAAATTCTCTCAACAATAATAACATAATTGGGTCATATAACTATCCCTCAACATGCAACAAAGAGTCACTCCAAAGTCACTAATAGCGGAGAACAAACGAAGATATTATGGTAGGGTACGAAACTACCTCAAAGTTATCCTTTCTAATCGATCTATTCAAGAGTCCGTAGTAAAATAACATGAAGCTATTCTTTTCGTTCGATCTATCATAGAGTTCGTACTATAATAACACCTTAAGACACAAATCAAGCAAAACCCTAATGTCACCTAGATACTCCAATGTCACCTCAAGTATCCGTGGGTATGATTATACGATATGCATCACACAATCTCAGATTCATCTATTTAAACCAACACAAAGTACTTCAAAGAGTGCCCCAAAGTTTCTACCAGAGAGTCAAGACGAAAACGTGTGCCAACCCCTATGCATAGGTTCATGAGCAGAACCCGCAAGTTGATCACCAAAACATACATCAAGTGGACCAATAGAATACCCCATTGTCACCATGGGTATCCCACGCAAGACATACATCAAGTGTTCTCAAATCCTTAAAGACTCAATCCGATAAGATAACTTCAAAGGGAAAACTCAATCCATTACAAAAGAGTAGAGGGGGAGAAACATCATAAGATCCAACTATAATAGCAAAGCTCGCGATACATCAAGATCGCACCACCTCAAGAACACGAGAGAGAGAGAGAGATCAAACACATAGCTACTGGTACATACCCTCATCCCCGAGGGAGAACTACTCCCTCCTTTTCATGGAGAGCACCGGAATGATGAAGATGGCCACTAGAGAGGGATTCCCCCCTCCGGCAGGGTGCCGGAACGGGTCTAGATTGGTTTTCGGTGGCTACGGAGACTTCTGGCGGCGGAACTCCCGATCTATTGTGTTCCCCGATGGTTTTAGGGTATATATATATATATATATAGTCATGGTGAGCACCGGGATGATGAAGATGGCCACCAGAGAGGGATTCCCCCCTCCGGCAGGGTGCCGGAACGGGTCTAGATTGGTTTTCGGTGGCTACGG
This sequence comes from Triticum aestivum, assembly GCF_018294505.1. Lineage (NCBI taxonomy): Eukaryota > Viridiplantae > Streptophyta > Magnoliopsida > Poales > Poaceae > Triticum > Triticum aestivum. The sequence goes on along the minus strand of NC_057809.1, from coordinate 558,227,471 downwards.
AGATTTCTGGCGGCGGAACTCCCGATCTATTGTGTTCCCCGATGGTTTTAGGGTATATTGATATATATATATATATATATATATATATGTGTGTGTGTGTGTGTGTGTGTGTGTGTGTGTGTGGAAGAAATACGTCAGGGGGGCCACAAGGGGCCCACGAGGGTGGAGGGCGCGCCCCCAGGCGCCCCACTGCCTCATGCCTTCCTCGTTGCTTCCTTTACGTACACCCCAAGTCTTCTGGATTACGTTCGTTCCTAAAATCACGCTCCCGAAGGTTTTATTTCGTTTGGACTCCGTTTGATATTTCTTTTCTGCGAAACACTGAAACAAGGGAAAAAACAGGAACTGGCACTGGGCTCTGGGTTAATAGGTTAGTCGCAAAAATAATATGAAAGTATTTAATAAAGCCCATAAACATCCAAAACAGACAATATAATAGCATGGAACAATAAATAAAAAAAATACATTGGAGACGTGTCAATGACCTCGGCGTCGAGCTCGCCGAGGTGAAGCGTCATAGGTAGGCAATGCCACTGCAGGAGGTCGCGCAGAGTGTGGTGCGGCAGGGTGCCTACGACATCGTCACCTGAGACGGCTACCCATCGGGCGGCTGCCTCTCCCTCACCGCCGGGCTCCAGCACCAGCTCTATTGTGAACACGACATCCTCTACTGCCTCCACACCCGGCTCCGCCACTACCGCCACTGACTCAATCTGCTTCTCCCTTCTCCGTGCCGCCATCCACTGCAAAAGTATCTCCGCACTCCGGCGACGACCCGGAGGGGCAAAATGTACTGGTTCGACGACAAGCACAACTAAGTATCAGTAATTCAGCATCGTCAGGATTATATAGTAATTACAATTGTGTGATGGTGTCATCTTTGTTGTGCCCTCGCTACAATGGACGACGCAACCGCAGTAGTACGACGGAACCACCGCTGGCATGGGCGGCGCCGGTGAGTAAGAACAAAACGAGTACCAATTGCTATTCAATGACAATGTGACAACTCGTGGCCATGAGCACAAGTATGACGAGATCTTTTCCTTCCTGTTACGCGTCTGAATTTCATCTTGTGTTTCTATTTGGTTTATTTTCAACCGACGATCTAACAAACCATTGCATATTGTTTGCCTCTGAAAGATACCAGCTACCAAATGACGATAGATTATCGTTGTATGCTAGCTCTTGAGGTGCTGATTAACCATGACAGTACGTACGTGATGAATGGTCGATCAGTTGATTTATGCTTTTATAAGATGAGATGTAACAATCACTTGAAGCTTTTTTAAAGACATTAAAATAGGGCTAAAGGGTGGATAGGTTACAGGAAATATACTCCAAAATACGGAGGTTATTTGTTGCCTGTTTGGAATTACCACAACCTACTTATATGAGCCAAAGGTTCTTATATTCACTATAATTGCAGGTGCTTATACTTTGTACTACTTGCCTTTCTAAGTACGCCATGACACACAAAAATGGAGAAATTAAAAAAAAAGTTCTTTAGAGCTCGACGTAATGGCTCTCGGAAAGCAATGCATTGGCTCTGGCCATTATAGTACCAGGCAACAAAACAAGCTTTTGAACCTGAACTGATGCATTGTTTAATTCATCCTGAACCTGTCTATTGTTTCTCCATGATTCAAGTGGAAGCATCAATGATGGCCACACCTAGACATGTAGATTTTTATCTTACATTGTATTATATTTAATTGGATATCAATTAAGTTGTGGGTTTCTGATGTGCCCACAATTTACATAATTTCCTGAAGTATTGTAAGGATAACATTGGTTAGTTGTTGCCTGTCATGCTTTACTAACATACTCCGAAATGTTTATTTACAAGATTTATATTGTAACTCATTTTCACTAGTTCTGTATACTTACTAAACAGTATGGTTTTATCCCCTTCTCACATTTGTTGTGTGCGGGCATCAATACTAAACAATATGGGTTTACCCCCCTTCTCATATTTTTTGTATGCGGGCAACAATACTAAAGATATGGTTTTACCCTATTCCTAGACTTGTTGTATGCATGTATCAAGTTGTCATGAATTTGGAAGACATACTATTAATATAACTTACATAATAAGATCCTTAAGGATGAAAGAGCGCAAGCAATGGCAAGGTATTAACAATCTATTTTTCTCAAGTTGTTTTGACTTTATATTCCCGCGTAAAAAATTTCAACGTAATTTGCTTCCCTGCGGGTGTGCATAGGGATTTCATAGGAGATTGGACATTCTCTTTGTAGTGATCTCTTGGGCCATGTGCGCTGCATGGGATAGATTTGTCTACGATTCCATGCTTTGGTGGTGGATGTTTGCATGCGGTGCGGTGGACCTTTCATAAATTTGCATGTGCTCGCGTGTCATTGGGTTAGAACGAGTTGATCTGCATGTGGTCAAAGATTGACTACGTGTCGTCGGGTTGAAAGGATTTAAGTTAATTAGTTTCGGAAGTAATTCAAAATCTGAAGTATGGGTAATAAACTACAGTAGTAGGTGTATTATTTTGCATTCCATTTAATTCATTCTGACATGAAAATCTGCTTTACTACTCTCTGCATGTCTGAAAAAGGGCCTAAAATTTTGTCTACATGCAAATAGTGCAAATTTCTTCAAATTTGTAGATAAAACTATCAAAAACTTGACACCAGATAAATATCATTAGATACACGATAAAATATATTTGTTATGTTATATCTTTATTAGATATGTAGTAATTGTGATTGTTTTTCCTACAAACATTGCCAAACTGCGCACCGGTTGGCTTCATGCAAGATTTATATAACTTCTTTTGAGATGAAGGGAGTAGTATTTAGTACATGTTCAAATGCAGTGGATAATGAACTTCATGACAGACATAAAACATGCAACTCCACCCTTCTGACAAGTTAGGGCCTCATTGATTCGCATGATTGTAAAAATGCATGGACAGTAAAAACACATGAAGGAATATCATGGCAACAAAACAAGCTTTTGAACCTGAACTGATGCATTGTTTAATTTCATCCGGAACCTGTCTATTGTTTCTCCGTGATTCAAGTGGAAGCATCAATGATGGTCGCACCTAGACATGTAAAATTTTATCTTATATTGTATTATATGTATCAGTTATTTTCCAATAAACCATGTTCAGTGAGAATAGGAGAATCCTCTCCGAAATATACTATCAGCCTTTTCCCTTTATTTGCCTTCTGATATAAATGGTATGCATGAAAATATTCGAATGCATACAATACGTTGGTCTCAACGGGCGCGGCGTGCCGCCGCGCGGGGTTCGCTAGCAGACCACTAGTTTCCATATCAAACAACTTCATTGTACCGTACAGGTACACAAGCTTGCATACTACAGCAACACCACATGTTCGTGCCTTGTGTATTTATATGCTCTGTTATTCCAGCTTAGTAGCACACGCCGGCAACTTTTAATTTCCTCTCTTGTGAGCCCACCCTGTGTATGCATTCTTTGCTAGTACCGGTTTGATAAAAAAAAACAGGAAAAAGGTGAAAAAAGAGCAAAAGAAGAGTTACAAAATTTCAGGCCGGCTAGCATCTCTGTTGGGCCGATCTACTTTTTCTTTTGCTTTTCATGACATTCTTATTGTTGTTACAAGTTCGACCACTACATCACTTTTCATCTATATTTTTGAGTCTTGTTTTACTCATATATGCCTCACTTAAATCTAGCTTCATAGAGCTATCATACTTTCATCGGTTTTCACTCACTTAATTCAGTATCTGGGCTTAGATTATTTTATCTCTTACACTTGACTGCCAGGACTACTTAGGAGTTTAAGCAATTATTCAACTTGCATTACTTTTTACTAAATTGTGCCACTCATATTGTGAGTTGAGAAAACCTTAACCAAGCTCCACTTCCTATATTGTACCTTGTTCGGTCGACTTGGCACTCGCTATATCCAACGTTTGATAACTTTTGACAGCGCCAAAGGCCGACAACCACTGGAGCACGGTAAGAACCGGTAAAAGCTTGGTAATTGCTAGAGTGTTGAGAGAAATTTTCCCACCACCTCCGAGTAGTAATATAGGAACATTATACTTGTAATTTTGTTTTTGTGTGGTACTAAACATGGCAGAGTCTAGAATGACCAACGGTTGGGTTGCATCTATTGTGGGAGATGCCTTGCCACATTTTGATACAGATCACTCTTACCCACTACAAAAGGTACGACGATCGTCACATGATCTACATCATGGTAGAAACACACATCATCAGGTTACCTTTTTGCCAAATTCTGAGGGTAAATATGACCCTGATTCATATATTGATTGGGAAGTTGAGGTAGAAGAAATATTTGGTAGCCATGATTTTTTCGAGCATAAGAAAATAAATGACGTCACTAAAGGTTTTTTCGGTCTCTGATACGTCTCCAGCGTATCTACAATTTTTGATTGCTCCATGCTATTATATATTCTGTTTTGGATATTTAATGGGCTGATGTATACACTTCTATATTAATTTTGGGACTAACCTATTAACCGGTGGCCCAGCCCAAATTGCTGTTTTTTTTGCCTATTTCAGTGTTTCGCAGAAAAAGAATATCAAACGGAGTCCAAACGGAATGAAACCTTCGGAAGCATGATTTTTGGAACAAACGTGATCCAGAGGACTTGGAGTGGACGTCAAGCAATCAATGAGGAGGCCACGAGGCAGGGGACGTGCCTACCCCCCTGGGCACGCCCTCCACCCTCGTGGGCCCCTCGTGGCTCCACCGACCTACTTCTTCCTCCTATATATACCTACGTACCCTGAAAACATCGGGGAGCACCACGAAAACCCAATTCCACTGCCGCAACCTTCTATACCCGTGAGATCCCATCTTGGGGCCTTTTCTGGCGCTCCGGTAGAGGGGACATTTATCACGAAGGGCTTCTACATCAACACCATAGCCTCTCCGATGATGTGTGAGTAGTTTACCTCAGACCTTCAGGTCCATAGTTAATAGCTAGATGGCTTCTTCTCTCTCTTTCGATCTAATACAAAATTCTCCTCGATTCTCTTGGAGATCTATTCGATGTAATCTTCTTTTGCGATGTGTCTGTCGAGATCCGATAAATTGTGGGTTTATGATCAAGATTATCTATGAATAATATTTGAATCTTCTCTGAATTCTTTTATGTATGATTGGTTATCTTTGCAAGTCTCTTCGAATTTTCAGTTTGGTTTGGCCTACTATATTGATCTTTCTTGCAATGGGAGAAGTGCTTAGCTTTGGGTTCAATCTTGCGGTGCTCGATCCCAGTGACAGAAAGGGAAACGACACATATTTATTGTTGCCATTGAGGATAAAAAGATGGGGTTTATATCATATTGCATGAGTTTATCCCTCTACATCATGTCATCTTGCTTAAGGCGTTACTCCGTTCTTATGAACTTAATACTCTAGATGCATGTTGTATAGCGGTTGATGTGTGGAGTAATTGTAGTAGATGCAGGCAGGAGTCAGTCTACTTCTCACGGACGTGATGCCTATGTACATGATCATACCTAGATATTCTCATAACTATGCTCAATTCTATCAATTGCTTGACAGTAATTTATTTACCCACAGTAATACTTATGCTATCTTGAGAGAAGTCACTAGTGAAACCTATGGCCTCCGGGTCTATTTTCCATCATACAAGTTTCCAATCTATTTTATTCTGCAATCTTTACTTTCAATTTATATCATAAAAATACCAAAAATATTTATCTTATTATTATTATCTCTATCAGATCTCACTCTTGCAATTGGCCGTGAAGGGATTGACAGCCCCTTTATCGCGTTGGTTGCGAGGTTTTTATTTGTTCGTGTAGGTACGAGGTGACTCACGCGGGGTCTCCTACTGGATTGATACCTTGGTTTTCAAAAACTGAGGGAAATACTTACGCTGCTTTGTTGCATCACCCTTTCCTCTTCAAGGGAAAACCAACGCATGCTCAAGAGGTAGCAAGAAGGATTTCTGGCGCTGTTGCCGGGGAGATCTATGCCAAGTCAAGACATACCAAATACCCATAACAACTCTTATCCTTCACATTACATTATTTGCCATTTGCCTCTCGTTTTCCTCCCCCCACTTCACCTTTGCCGTTTTATTCACCTCTTTTCCTTTCGCCCTCTCTTTCCATTCACTTTTTCTCCGCTTGTTTGCTTGTGTGTTGGATTGCTTGCTTGTCACGATGGCTCAAGATAATACTAAATTGTGTGACTTTGCCAATACCAACAATAATGATTTTATTAGCACTCCGATTGCTCCTCTTACCGATGCTGAATCTTGTGAAATTAATACTGCTTTGTTGAATCTTGTCATGAAAGATCCATTTTCTGGCCTTCCTAGTGAAGATGCCGCTACCCATCTAAACAACTTTGTTGATTTGTATGATATGCAAAAGAAGAAGGATGTGGATAATGATATTGTCAAACTTAAGCTATTTCCGGTTTTGCTTAGAGATCGTGCTAAAGCTTGGTTTTCGTATTTGCCTAAAAATAGTATTGATTCATGGAATAAGTGCAAAGATGCTTTTATCTCTAAGTATTTTCCTCCCGCTAAGATCATCTCTCTTAGAAACGATATTATGAATTTTAAGCAACTTGATCATGAACATGTTGCACAATCTTGGGAGAGGATGAAATTAGTGATACGTAATTGCCCTACACATGGTTTGAATTTATGGATGATTATACAAAAAAATTATGCCAGATTGAATTTTGCTTCAAGAAATCTTTTAGATTTGGCCGCGGGTAAGGATGGCAATGGGTTGGGTTTGGATCGGGTTGAACAATACCAAATCCATATCCATATCCATGAAGACAGTCCCAGCCCATCCATGAAAAAATCCATGGATGAAAAATTGTGACCATGTCCAAATCCAATGGATATCCATCGGGTCCTCTCAAGACCTATACATAAGACATAACTCATTGCACAATGTGCACTCTGCATTGGTGTGCTCACTCCCTGCCGTGTAGTCATAGCCCTTGCATTGTCCCACTGTTGCGGCCATGCATCAATGCGTGTGTGGAAAAGCGAATGGAGCTGGGTTGTCGCAGGCTAGTAGTGGTTGCTGCAGCGATCCACCTTACGTGGGGGTAGCGGCTGGCAGCGGCGGCCTCCTCTAGGGCTATGAGAGGAGTAACTCAAGGAGATGGCACCGATTCTCAACGACAAGTCATTTAATTAGTGTAGATAATAGGATGAGAAGGTGCGTTGGAGTATGTTATAGTGGGGATTGTGTAATTTCTTTTGGATGTTTTAGATAAAAGATAAAATTATAGTGGAACATGTGACTATGGGGTAGGGTAGCAGAATACTGCTCGTTAAGTCAGACGATCGGGTCTGGGTTGGATATATCCATGGGTACAATATTATGTCCATGCCCTATCCACGAGTAATCGGATCGGGTTTGGATGCTACCCATGGGCGCAAAAGCATATCCAAACCCTATCCATTCGGGTTGGATATCCATGGGTATCCATGTCCATGGATAAAATTGCCATCCTTAGCCGCGGGAGGCACTTTTATGGAAATCACTTTAGGAGAAGCTACCAAACTCCTAGATAATATTATGGTTAATTATTCTCAATGGCACACGGAAAGATCTACTAGTAAAAAGGTGCATGCAATTGAAGATATTAATGTTTTGAGTGGAAAGATGGATGAACTTATGAAATTGTTTTCTAATAAGAGTGCTCCTACTGATCCTAATTATATGCCTTTGTCTACTTTGATTGAGAATAATAATGAATCTATGGATGTGAATTTTGTTGGTAGGAACAATTTTGCTAACAACGCGTATAGAGGTAATTTTAATTCTAGGCCGTTTCCTAGTAATTCCTCTAATAATTATGGTAATTTCTATAAAAATTCTTATTGAAATTATAGTAAGATGCCCTCTGATTTTGAATCTAGTATTAAAGAATTTATTAGTTCGCAAAAGAGTTTCAATGCTTTGATTGAAGAAAAATTGCTTAAGATTGATGAGTTGGCTAGGAACATGGATAGAATTTCTCTTATTGTTGATTCTTTGAAACTTAGATCTATTCCACCTAAGCATGATATCAATTAGTCTCTCAAAGCCATGAGAATTTCCATTGATGAGTGCAAATAAAGAACCGCTAGGATGCGTGCTAAGGAAGATTGCTTTGTGAAGGCGTGTTCTTCTAGTTTTATGAGAATAAAGATGAAGATCTAAAAGTAATTGGTGTGTCCCCTATTAAATCCTTCTTTTGCAATATTAATCTTGATAATGATGGGACTGGAGATGAGTCAACTTTAGTTAGAAGGTGTCCCAAAAATTCAGAGTTTTTAGATCTTCATGCAAAAATTGGTAAAAGTGGGATTGAAGAGGTTGAAACTTTAGATATCAACGAACCCACTATCTTGGATTTCAAGGAATTTAATTATTATAATTGCTCTTTGATAGATTGTATTTCCTTGTTGCAATCCGTGCTAAATTCTCCTCATGCTTATAGTCAAGATAAAGCTTTTACTAAACATATCGTTGATGCTTTGATGCAATCTTATGAAGAAAAACTTGAGTTGGAAGTTTCTATCCCTAGAAAACTTTATGATGAGTGGGAACCTACAATTAAAATTAAAATTAAAGATCATCAGTGCTATGCTTTGTGTGATTTTAGTGCTAGTGTTTTCACGATCCCGAAAACTTTGTGTGATTTGCTAGGTTTCCGTGAATTTCATGATTGCTCTTTAAACTTGCACCTTGCGGATTCCACTATTAAGAAACTTATGGGAAGAATTAATGATGTTCTTATTGTTTCAAATAGGAATTATTTGCCCGTAGATTTCATTGTTCTTGATATAGATTGCAATCCTTCATGTCCTATTATTCTTGGTAGACCTTTCCTTAGAACGATTGGTGCAATTATTGATATAAAGGAAGGGAATATTAGATTCCAATTTCCGTTAAAGAAGGACATGGAACACTTTCCTAGAAAGAAAATTAAATTACCATATGAATCTATTATGAGAGCCACTTATGGATTGCCTACCAAAGATGGCGATACCTAGATCTATCTTCGCTTTTATGCCTAGCTAGGGGCGTTAAACGATAGCGCTTGTTGGGAGGCAACCCAATTTTTTTTGTTCCTTGCTTTTTATTCGTATTTAGTAATAAATAATTTATCTAGCCTCTGTTTTGGTTGTGTTTTTTGTGTTTAATTAGTGTTTGTGCCAAGTAGAACCGTTAGGAAGACTTGGGGAAAGTCTTTTTGATCTTGCTGTAAAAAATAGAAACTGTAGCGCTCGCGAGAATTGCTGCCATTTTTTTATTTGAGAGCGATATTTAGTTAATTATTTTTGCAGATTATTAATAGATAAATTCCTCACATCAAGCAATTTATTTTAGAATTTCTGGGGTTCCATAAGTTTGCGTTAGTTACAGATTACTACAGACTGTTCTGTTTTTGACAGATTCTGTTTTTCGTGTGTTGTTTGCCTATTTTGATGAATCTATGGCTAGTAATGGAGTTTATAAACCATATAGAAGTTTTAATACATTAGGTTTAACACCAATATAAATAAATAATTAGTTCATTACAGTACCTTGAAGTGGTGTTTTGTTTTCTTTCGCTAACGGAGCTCACGAGATTTTCTGTTAAGTTTTGTGTTGTGAAGTTTTCAAGTTTTGGGTAAAGATTTGATGGATTATGGAATAAGGAGTGGAAAGAGCCTAAGCTTGAGTATGCCCGAGGCACCCCAAGGTAAAATCCAAGGACACCAAAAATCCTAAGCTTGGGGATGCCCCGGAAGGCATCCCCTCTTTTGTCTTCGTTCATCGGTAACTTTACTTGGAGCTATATTTTTATTTACCACATGAATGTGTTTTGCTTGGAGCGTCTTGAATGATTTGAGTCTTTGATTTTTAGTTTACCACAATCATCCTTGATGTACACAACTTTTGAGAGAGACACACATGAATCGGAATTTGTTAGAATACTCTATGCGCTTCACTTATATCTTTTGAGCTATATAGTTTTTGCTCTAGTGCTTCACTTATATATCTTAGAGCACGGTTGGTTTCATTTTATAGAAATAATTGATCTCTCATGCTTCACTTATATTATTTTGAGAGTCCTTTAGAACAGCATGGTAATTTGCTTTTGATATTATAAAAAACTTTCATATAAGTGCATTGAATACTAAGAGAAGTTTGATACTTGCTGATTGTTTTGAGATATGGAGATAGTGATATTAAAGTTGTGCTAGTTGAGTAGTTGTGAATTTGAGAAATACTTGTGTTGAAGTTTGCAAGTCCCGTAGCATGCACGTATGGTAAACGTTGTGTAACAAATTTGAAACATGAGGTGTTATTTGATTGTCTTCCTTATGAGTGGCGGTCGGGGACGAGCGATGGTCTTTTCCTACCAATGTATCCCCCTAGGAGCATGCGCATAATACTTGGTTTTTGATGACTTGTAGATTTTGCAATAATTATGTGAGTTCTTTATGACTAATGTTCAGTTCGTGGATTATACGCACTCTCACCCTTCCATCATTGCTAGCCTCTCCGGTACTGTGCATTGCCCTTTCTCACCTTGAGAGTTGGTGCAAACTTCGCCGGTGCATCCAAACCCCGTGATACAATACGCTCTGTCACACATAAACCTCCTTATATCTTCCTCAAAACAACCACCATACCTACATATTATGGCATTTCCATAGACATTCTGAGATATATTGCCATGCAACTTTCCACAGTTTTGTTTATTATGACACGCATCATCATTGTCATATTGCCTTGCATGATCATGTAGTTGACCTCGTATTTGTGGCAAAGCCACCGTTCATAATTCTTTCATACATCTCACTCATGAGTCATTGCACATCCTGGTACACCGCCAGAGGCATTCATATAGAGTCATATCTTGTTGTAGTATCGAGTTGTAATCATTGAGTTGTAAATAAATAGAAGTGTGATGATCATCATTAATAGAGCATTGTCCCAAAAAAAGAGAAAGTCCAAATAAAAAAAGAAGGCCCAAAAAATATAAAAATAAAAAGGGGCAATGCTACTATCCTTTTTTCCACACTTGTGCGTCAAAGTAGCACCATGATCTTTCTGATAGAGAGTCTCTTGTTTTGTCATTTTCATATACTAGTGGGAATTTTTTATTATAGAACTTGGCTTGTATATTCCAACAATGGGCCTCCTCAAGTGCCCTAGGTCTTCATGAGCAAGCAAGTTGGATGCACACCCACTTAGTTTCTTTTGTTGAGCTTTCATACATTTATAGCTCTAGTGCATCTGTTGCATGGCAATCAGTACTCCTTGCATTGACATCAATTGATGAGCATCTCCCTAGCCCGTTGATTAGCCGCGTCAATGTGAGACTTTCTCCTTTTTGTCTTATCCACATAACCCCCTTCATTATATTCTATTACACCCATAGTGCTATATCCATGGATCACGCTCATGTATTGCGTGGAAGTTGAAAAAAGTTTGAGATTACTAAAGTATGAAACAATTGCTTGGCTTGTCATCGGGGTTGTGCATGATGAGAGCATTCTTGTGTGACGAAAATGGAGCATGACCAAACTATATGATTTTGTAGGGATGAACTTTCTTTGGCCATGTTATTTTGAGAAGACATGATTGTTTAGTTAGTATGCTTGAAGTATTATTATTTTTATGTCAATATTAAACTTTTATCTTGAATCTTTCGGATCTGGACATTCATGCCACAATAAAGAAAATTACATTGAGAAATATGTTAGGAAGCATTCCACATCAAAAATTCTATTTTATCATTTACCTACTCGAGGACGAGCAGGAATTAAGCTTGGGGATGCTTGATACGTCTCCAACGTATCTATAATTTTTGATTGCTCCATGCTATTATATATTCTATTTTGGATGTTTAATGGGCTTATTTATACACTTTTATATTATTTTTGGGACTAACCTATTAACCGGAGGCCCAGCCCAAATTGCTGTTTTTTTGCCTATTTCAGTGTTTCACAGAAAAAGAATATCAATTGGAGTCCAAATGGAATAAAACCTTCGGGAGCGTGATTTTTGGAACAAACGTGCTCCAGAGGACTTGGAGTCGACGTCAAGCAATCAACGAGGAGGCCACGAGGCAGGGGGCGCGCCTACCCCCCTGGGCACGCCCTCCACCCTCGTGGCTCCACCGACCTACTTCTTCCTCCTATATATACCCGTGTACCCTGAAAACATCGGGGAGCACCACGAAAACCTAATTCCACCACTGGAACCTTCTGTACCTGTGAGATCCCATCTTGGGGCCTTTTCTGACGCTCCGTCAGAGGGGGCATTGATCACGGAGGGCTTCTACATCAACACCATAGCCTCTCCGATGATGTGTGAGTAGTTTACCTCAGACCTTCGGGTCCATAGTTATTAGCTAGATGGCTTCTTCTCTCTCTTTGGATCTCAATACAAAGTTATTTTCGATTCTCTTGGAGATCTATTCAATGTAATCTTCTTTTGCGATGTGTTTGTCGAGATCCGATGAATTGTGGGTTTATGATCAAGATTATCTATGAACAATATTTGAATGTTCTCTGAATTCTTTTATGTATGATTGGTTATCTTTGCAAGTCTCTTCGAATTTTCAGTTTGGTTTGGCCTACTAGATTGATCTTTCTTGCAATGGGAGAAGTGCTTAGCTTTGGGTTCAATCTTGCGGTGCTTGATCCCAGTGACAAAAAGGGAAACGACATGTATTGTATTGTTGCCATCGAGGATAAAAAGATGAGGTTTATATCATATTGCATGAGTTTATCCCTCTACATCATGTCATCTTGCTTAAGGCGTTACTCCGTTCTTATGAACATAATACTCTAGATGCATGCTGGATAGCGGTCGATGTGTGGACTAATAGTAGTAGATGCAGGCAGGAGTCGGTCTACTTGTCACGGACGTGATGCCTATATACATGATCATACCTAGATATTCTCATAACTATGCTCAATTCTATCAAATGCTCGACAATAACTTGTTTACCCATCGTAATACTTATGCTATCTTGAGAGAAGCCACTAGTGAAACCTATGCCCCCGGGTCTATTTTCCATCATACAAGTTTCCAAACTATTTTATTCTACAATCTTTACTTTCAATTTATATCATAAAAATACCAAAAATATTTATCTTATTATTATTATCTCTATCAGATCTCACTCTTGCAAGTGGCCATGAAGGGATTGACAACCCCTTTATCGTGTTGGTTGCAAGGTTCTTATTTGTTTGTGTAGGTACGAGGTGACTCGCGCGTGGTCTCCTACTGGATTGATACCTTGGTTTTCAAAAACTGAGGGAAATACTTACACTGCTTTGCTGCATCACCCTTTCCTCTTCAAGGAAAAACCAACGCATGGTGAAGAGGTAGCGGTCTCTCTCTCTCTCTCTCTCTCTCTCTCTCTCTCTGAGGCGGGGTACTTGGAAGCTTGGGCTCACGCAAAGGGTTGTACATAATTCCGACCACCATAATTATATGAAACTCGGTAAATTACATAATTGTTGCAAGAGTTGCACATTGCCATTTTTTAATTTATAAGGTGCTTCCCCTCCTCCCCCAATTTTCATGTCTAAAAACTGATAATACAAGTTTTAAGTTATTCATTGAGGCCCAAAGCCTCAACATCATCCCACCGGCATCCAGCTGTTGGGGAAAGTAGTAATTTCAAAAAAAAAATCCTACGGCACACACAGGATCATGGTGATGCATAGCAACGAGAGGGGAGAGTGTGTCTACGTACCCTCATAGACCGAAAGCGGAAGCGTTAGCACAACATGGTTGATGTAGTTGTACGTCTTCACGATCCGATCGATCCAAGTACCGAACGCACGACACCTCCGAGTTCAGCACACGGTCAGCTCGATGATGTCCCACGAACTCCGATCCAGCAGAGCTTCACAGGAGAGTTTCTTTAGCATGACGGGGTGATGACGATGATGATGATGCTACCGACGCAGGGCTTCTCCTAAGCACCGCTACGATATAATCGAGGTGAATTATGGTGGAGGGGGGCACCGCACATGGCTGGAATAGATCAATAGATCAACTTGTGTGTCTAGAGGTGCCCCTGCCCCCGTATATAAAGGAGCAAGGGAAGGGGGGCGGCGGCCTCATAGAGTGCGCCCCAAGGGGGGAATCCTACTCATACTAGGAGTAGGTTCCCCCTTTCCTAGTCCAACTAGGAAGGGAAGGAAAGAGGAGGAGAGGAGAAGGAAAGAGGGGGCCGGCCCCCAAAGCCCTAAACCAATTCGGTTTGGGCCTTGGGGGGCGCACCCCACACTTCCTTGCTGCCTTCTATTTCCACTAAAGCCCATGAAGGCCCATTGACCCTCCCGGTGAATTCCCATAACTCTCCGGTACTCCGAAAAATACTCGAATCACTCGGAACCTTTTTGATGTCCGAATATAGTCATCCAATATATCGATCTTTACGTCTCGACCATTTCGAGACTCCTCGTCATGTCCCTGATCTTATCTGGGACTCCGAACTACCTTCGGTACATGATGACCCACAAGTATAGGGGATCTATCATAGTCCTTTCGATAAGTAAGAGTGTCGAACCCAACGAGGAGGGGAAGGAAATGATAAGCGGTTTCCAGCAAGGTATTATCTGTAAGTACTGAAATAAGTGGTAACAGATAGTTCACTGAAATAATGTAGGTGCTTTTCTAGGACAAAGAGTTGATAAGAAATTAAATGTTATTCAATATGCTAGTAAAACCCTAGACAATGCTCAAAGAAATTATGCTACCACTGAAAAAGAATTCTTGGCAGTTGT